>NW_022639507.1:1511245-1518639 GCF_010583005.1 Odontomachus brunneus | reverse complement strand
CCACGAATTACGGTTTGAACTGCTTGACCATCCACCTTACTCACCAGATCTAGCCCCAAGCGACTTCTTTTTGTTCCCTCATCTAAAAATTGCGCTCGGAGGACAGAGATTTTCGTCAAATGAAGAGGCAATCACCTTCGTGAACAATTATTTTGCAGAGAAAAACGCCGAGTACTATTTCGACGGGTTACAGAGATGGGAGCATCGCTGGGAGAAGTGTGTAGATTTACAAGGAGACTATGTTGAAAAATAAAAAACAATTTTCAGAAAAAATGACTTGTATCTTTGTTAGGTCGGAAACTTTTCAGACCACCCTCGTACATATATATGTGACATATATATGTGAAGACTACATCTGTTATATAACGTATTTAAATTATGATGTTTTTTTACTATTATAACCAGTAAATAACACCAATATAACAATTTTAAAACACAGTTATATTGCAATTATAAAACAAAATTAAATAATCTCAATATTAATAACGTATAGGAACAGTTGTATTACTTATCTATATTATATAATGGTTATATTCTATGTTTGCTGGATGGGAATTTTAATCAATAATTACTAATTAATTAATTCTTGAATCATCATAAAGGAAAGTCCATGGCATGCAACACGTTAAGTATCATAAAAATGTCAAATTTATCATAGAAATGTGATTATATGGACAAATAGTTAAAAATTATGTCAACATTTATCCGCGATCGATTGACATCTGTGTATATTAATCTAATAGCACAGTAGTAACATAAATTGATGATTGAATGTCAGCTCAACCATATAGTATTTCATGTAACTATTACATGTTATAAGTGGCGTAGCCAAAAAAAAGTTTCGGGGAGCCTGTATTTTTTATTTTTGACGAGCAAAAAAAGGTCATTCGAGAAAATTTTTCTCACACTTAGTGTAACCCAGAAAATTAATTTCGGAGGGACTGCAGCCCCCTCAGCCCCCTGAGACTACACCACTGCATGTTATGTATATGTTATGTAACATGTAACAATTACATAACAAACCACATGGTTGTGCTGACATTATATATTTATGTTATACTACTAGTATATAAATACAATGCTGATTTGCTGGGTATATATAGGACCCTAATCTTAAGAAACGAATATAAAAGGTAACAACTTTAATTGCAAATATTTTAGACCCAAACTGTCAATCTTTTTTCGACTATATACTCTACTGATTCTATATGTATGTACACTCAGTTGCATTGATGTTGTACACTCAGTTGCATTGATGCTATATCATTCACCAGATCAATAATCACTAGAAAGTTTTGACCACCCGTGTCCGTTTCTAGCTGATCGTTTTTCATGACTTATAAAATATTTCGGAAACTATCTTTTTTTTGACAGCAAATGAATAACAGTGAAAGTAACGTGACAAAATTATGAGAAATCGTTAGAGAGAAAAGTTGTCACATTAATTTTATAACTATTTATGAACTATTAAGAAAAAACGAATTTTTGTGATATGGAACGTTTTTTTTATGATTTTATATAGCATATGTATAATAACAGTATGTTTTATATTATATAGCAGTTATAATCTGTATTTGCTAGATTATATGCTTTAATATATCATATTTTACGTACGAGAAACAGACATTTTAGGACTATTTGACATCTGCATATAAAGATGTTACATAACATAAATGTAATGTATACATATATATGTGACATATATATGTGAAAACTACATCTGTTATATAACGTATTTAAATTATGATGTTTT
Organism: Odontomachus brunneus; assembly: GCF_010583005.1. Taxonomy (NCBI): domain Eukaryota; kingdom Metazoa; phylum Arthropoda; class Insecta; order Hymenoptera; family Formicidae; genus Odontomachus; species Odontomachus brunneus. The sequence goes on along the minus strand of NW_022639507.1, from coordinate 1,516,886 downwards.
TTTACTATTATAATCAGTAAATAACACCAATATAACAATTTTAAAACACAGTTATATTGCAATTATAAAACAAAATTAAATAATCTCAATATTAATAACGTATAGGAACAGTTGTATTACTTATCTATATTATATAATGGTTATATTCTGTGTTTACTGGATGGGAATTTTAATCAATAATTACTAATTAATTAATTCTTGAACCATCATAAAGGAAAGTCCATGGCATGCAACACGTTAAATATAAATCTATCTTTTTTCATGATTTTATATTATGTTTTATATTATATTATGTTAATTTTATAGTCATTTATTGATTGTTAGAGCAAAAGGAAAGTGTTTGAACTATTGTACAGATCTATCTGGTCGATTGCAAGTGTCATTTTATGAGTATATCTTTTTATTTCAACGTATTTTGCAAAAATTTGTATCGTATATTTTCTCGCTTCTGACGTGAGTCGAAAGTTTCGTGGCGGATCCAGGAATCTTAATGCGCAGTTAAAATTGAAAGAAGTTTCTGTAGAAGAAAATAGTTTTATGGAGATCAACTACCCAGCAAACACCAAATAACAATTACATAACTGTTAATTATAATTTTTCAGTCAACAATGTAAATACAATATAACGCATGTGTTATATAACAGTTACATTGTTGAGTAAAATATTATACCTAACGGTTATGTTACTATTACTTTATGTTTGCTGGATAAGTTTAACCCTTTGCGTTGAACGTCTCCTAGACTTTGCCCTTTCGCGAATCAAATGTACATATTGTTAACTTAATTTAATCTTATTATTTCAAAATAACAAAATCCTTAATAATGTTCTACGAAATTGTTGTAAAATAAATGTAAATCGAGTTGCAAATATATATATATATATACGATATTATAAATACAAAACATATAATTTTTCTATTTTTCTTATTAATACTTTATTTGTTATTTGTCAATTGATCTAATAAAGATGTATAGATAATAGAAAGAAATATATAAATATTTAGATATGTGTACACGATGTTTACGAAATATTTTGACAAACTTCTAGGACGTATTCCTCTCGTCAAAATAGAGAAAAAAGTTTATATAAACTCAAAATTGTAATATAAGTGGTGACGAAGTTATAGTAAAACAACGTTTATGTTAACGCGTTGCTATTAAATAATCATAAATAAACATTTAAATTATAACAAATACTCGATATGGTTGCCATTTCATTGAAGACCAACATTGATACGATGGAGTAAGGGTTGTTAAAACATTTCAAAGATTCGCGGACGATTCCATATAGTCTCACAAGCACTAATAATGCGTTTGTGAAATCTCTTCGTTATCAATGCGAATATACTAAATACTTTAAATATCCTTGTGGATGAAACTCTAACAGATTCAGATCTGGGCAGCGTGAAGGCCATACGACTGATCCTTTTCTGTCAATCCATCTATCTGGATTATTATTATTGAACACATTTCTCACTTGGCGACTAAAATGTGATGATACTCCATCGTGCATAAACAAAATGTTCTGAATATATCGCCCATATAACACAATGTCTAAAATTGTAAGATATCTTAGGCCCAGTTCCATAACTTCCAGTTAAGGGGAGAATTCCCTTGTAACTGGTCGGAAAAATCGATTTTTTTTTCACTTAAATCGAATCCTTGTTATATGGAGAATGTAATCCTAAAGTTTTAGAGCCTATTTCGAAATATTAATGGCGCTACGGACACGTTTATAACTGTGCCGCGCGCAAGTATAAGAGCCGCCCAGCGCGTCTTGGTTGAACTCCTCCCGTTTTTCGATTTAATCCCTTTTACACAATAGACTTTAACGTTTCTCAGTGGCCGAGCGATACTTGGGAGGGCATACACAGAATGCTAATGAGAGTCTAAATGCAATGATCTGGCGACTAGCTCCCAAACATTTATATGCTAGCACTAAAATAATAGAAATAGCTATTTATATTGCTGCTAGCATATTTAACTAGGACTATTCTGCAGTGCTAAAAATAATGGATGTTTTGGAACTTAAAATTGGCCAGCAATGCGAAATTTACGTCGATTTATTGGACAATAAACGATTGAGCAGACAGAAGCGCCAAGCTCGTAGGAACACAAAGGAGGCTCAAATAGCTCGTAAACAGAAAAAATTCCAGAAAACTAATTTTTCGAGGAAACGGAGGGCCTATTGTATGAAACTGGAATTGCAGAATAGTCGAAAAGAGCCGTGAGTTTCCAGAAACTGTTATTTATTTGCTCCGTTAACTTTAAACGCGTTTTTCTTAGAACTACTTTTTCGCAACTTGCATACATCATAGCTCAAAAACTATTCAACCAATTGCGTTGCGTTTATGCGTGCATGTACATTATTATTTTTGTAATAGAATGAATTTAAATGTTATTAATATTTATTTATTTAAACATTTATCAAACAATTAAAATAAAAATTTTCTGTAAAATTAGAATCTTTTCTTTCAAAGTCGTTTATTTTCACTAAATTTCCACTTTTTTTTAATAAGTTTAGGTTTATTCCATGTAGTTTTTATTTAAAAAAACAAATCTTTTAGGATTTTTATTGCAATTAGAATTGAGACCTCTAGAGTGTACGTAAGTTCACCTCGTCAAAAACGAGGCCTCCGATATCGACTTCCATTAACCACCAAAATATCCATTACTATTGCTCAAACCAAATATTTTCTAGTTCTTTGAGTGTGCATTTAAATATACTAAAAGTTTTAAAAAGATTTATCGAATAGCTTTTTTGTTTTTAATCCATAAAGACTGCTTATTTTTCGGCTCATTTACATGGAGTTCTCTCTTTAACTTAACTGGCTGGTTATTCCATTGGACTTGACCAATCACATTAAGAAAAGTTAATCAGAATTAACCAATCACTATTGGAATTTAACAGATAGTTAAAATTAAACAAATGTTGTAGAACTTGGTCTTCAAGATATTTTATATTCATCTGAGAGACGTCTTATGTCTTGATTTTAGATTCTGTTGTGTGGGCGTCCGCCTGTTATAATTTACATATGATTATTTAATTGTAACATTAACATAAACTTTGTTTTACTATAGCTTCGCAAACATTTATATCATGAGTTTATATAAGCTTTCTTCTTTATTTTGACGAGAGAAATATACTTTAGAAGTTTGTCTAAGTATCTCGTAAACACACACACACATTCTGTATCTCGAATATTACCATAAATTATATATTTCTCATTGCTATATTTTCCAAACAAAGCGGTCAGTAATTCTGAAATTTATATATAATGTCTGTATTTTTAATATCATAGTAGTTTTCATTAAAACCCTAATTTTAGTTAACAAAAAATTAAAAATAGCAAGCCAAATATCTCAAACGACTTCGAGTGATCAATCTTTTTTCTAATTGTATGAGCAGTTACATTATATTTTAATATATATGTAATGCAAGTTTCAATGAATTCTTAACAAACTTATTTTGCCTTATGACCTCCTTTAATAGATGCATATCCTATAAGTTCGCCAAACAAATAAGTCTGGTTCTATTTAGCTGAACTATTGCTGCACAGTAGCTTCGTTCTTTGTATCTTCAGTGCTAACTTATATACATGTTTCATTCTAAAGTCAAAAATCGCAACCTAGTTCAACTAAAAAAACAAACTTAATGATAACGTAAAGGATTAAAGCCTAGTTTTACAATTTATTTTAATCAAAGTTTAAAGGCAACTCGTTAAAGGCAAGACAAACTTATATAGTTGCATTATTCACACGCACAAAGAAATGACTATCTAATTGACTAATCTAATGTAAATGTGTCTAATATAAGAGGCATCCTTTTACTGCACGAATCATAATTTGTTGATTTCCTTATGCATATGCAATATGTGATTATGTAAATTTGTCTGAATAATTCTTTAACAAATTGAATTTCAGTTAAAGTAAGTTGTGTGTAAAACCAGACCTAAGATCAATATAGAATAGAAAATTCCAAATAGAATAGAAAATTACAGTGACGTCGAAGTGACGAGAAAATGATCATGATGGAATCATGATCGAGAAATGAGTTTTTATAGTCATTTTCTCGTCATTTGGTCGTCATCGTGATTTTATGTCCCGTCTTGACTCCTATTCAAAATAAACCCAATTAATCGCACGAATCAAACGCTTCATGCTCACAAAAGATAAAAAGAATTGGTGAGTCGCAGTGTCAAGAACTATCCTTGTCACAAGCGTGTGCGGAAATCGTTCCAGAGTTAATAGCCCATTTGCCGATGTCGCGACTTCTTCGGTGCTAATACGTTGAGGAAAACGAAAGACGATTGTATCTGCTTCCAATGTTCCTCACCAATTGGAGGAGTTAACGATCTCGCGTTACAAATGATCGCAACTGTCCCGAAGGAGCGATTTGGATCGGCAAACACAGGACTCGCTTGTATCGTCCTCGCCATCGTCGTCGTCGTCGTCGTCGTCGTCGTCGAATACTCCCTCGAGTGCACCCGTAAAACCGTATGGCCGCTTAGCAAATAAAACCGTATTTCGAACCACCGGGTATATAACGACGGGGGAGAGACGGGGCAGCTTAAGTGATTGCTTCTCTTCATTAGAGTCGCTCGGGCCCGCTCTTCTCGCGAAGTCGAAGTTGAGGGACAGGTGTGGTAATGGCCCGTATCTGAGCTCTCGCTTCAGTTAACCCCCGCCACCCTTTCTCCTTCCTCCGTCCGCCAGTCGATTTAACCCCCTCCCGTCGTCTCTACCCCTCGAAACTATTACGCGAATTGATTCCACATCGGATCTGCTACCCCGAAGGGGCGGAAACCTGCGTTTAGCTCCTCGTTTCTCCCCCCCCTCTCTCTCTCTCTCTCTCTCTCTCTCTCTCTCTCTCTCTTTCTTTATCATTTCTCGTTCTCTTATCGTACGCGCGTGACCACCCACGGTCCATTTGCGTGGATTTCGCTCTGTCGTAAAGGCGCGAGAAGCTGCATTCTCGGATATTATCGGCTCCTCCACCTCCGGCGGCTTCAATGATGCGCTCGAGGTATCGGAGAGATGTAGGCAAATAATCGTGCGCACGAGTTCCATTAATTCTGTTAGAAACAGTTCTTAACGTAAGTGGAAAGAGTGTTGGGATCGAACTCTCGCAGTCGGTTCTTCGAATGATACGTAACTGCAGAAAACGATTGAGACATCTTTCAGACGCGGCTCTGGCGATTATTATTTTAATATAATGCACCTTCTATATACAGAGATTTTATTGACGATTGCAAAGAAAATAAATAACTTGGTACGCTGAATATATTAAAAAAGTTTTAAAAAAATTAACCATTTTTTAAAATCTCAAAAGTTAGTTGAAAAAGATAAACATCATGATCAATAAACCCTTCCAACCAGATTTTGGAATTCTTGAAATCGATTAATTTTTCTTAAACTTTTTCTTATTATTTATTATAAGATATTAAATGAACTGACATTTGTTTAACGGACTGGAGATTGAGAACCCGAGACTTAAGTTTGCTTAAAATCTTCTTTTAAATGTCTCAATTTATTTGCTGAAAGTTTCATGAAGATCAGTTTAGTAGTTCTCGAGATAATCGATCTACACATATATATATATATATATATATATATATATATATATATATATATATATATAT
>NW_022639507.1:1501214-1511205 GCF_010583005.1 Odontomachus brunneus | reverse complement strand
ATATATATATATATATATATATATATATATATATATATATATATATATATATGTATATATATATACAAACATATAGCTCGAATTGAGAACCTTTTCTTTTTAGAATCGGTTAAAAACATAGCAGACTCTTTTAAGAAATTACAATAAATAATAGTTAAACATAAATATACCAATAATCTGAACAGAGGTAGCGGATAGAATTTGGCAATTATTATTTGATTGACAAAATTAAATCTATCTTTTTCTCCATTGATTAGTTGACATCTAATCTTTTTAACTGAATTGATACTGCTTCTTTTTTCCTTCAACCCTAGATTATATATTTGTTTTACTTTAAAGGTAAAGGTAAACAATTTAGTTTAGCTAAAAAGAATAAACTTTTACTCATTCATTAAGAATATCTACTGAGGATCAACTTAGTATTAGCTACTCGTCTCCTTGATGAAGTAAACTAAAATGCTCACAAAACGTTAAAAATAAATTCATAAACAACGTAATTTTAACCCAAAAGTCAAAACCAGCGTTTTTTTACACCGCAAGAAAGAAAGTACTTTAAATATCTAACTAAATGGTAGAAGATAGTTTCTTTCCAATATCCAAGTGCTGCAGCATTTAGATCAACGTGTACACTTAGTTTTAATATTTCTTGAGCATTTTTTTTTCTTGATACAATTTGAAGGCAATGTCCATTGAGAGAACTTAACTTCTGAAATTAAAAAACAACATTACTAAAAATAAGTTCTTCTGTTGGGTATTAACTGCATTCCGAAGTGCATTGAGGGAAAAGTGTCCGTATTGAAATCAAGCGTACCACGTTCGGGAAGAGGGCATCCACTGGAAGTGATCGGACTGGTGATTCCTCCAACGAGATAAACATCCGGCAGTAGGTCTTACACGATATTGCGATTTACTGGTAGTTGGTTGGTCGGCGTATACCGCCGCACGCGTCGCATTAAATAATAATGCCAGTGATTGCTGCTAGGTGCCCGCCGAGGCGAACCAGAGCCAAGGGCGGCGAGGAGGATGGGAAACGCGGCCAAGCGAAAGCTGGCGGAACGGAGAAGACGCTGCCTTTACACCCCCACCAGATATATCATCGCCTGGCAGTTATGTGTGTCATGAATTTTAGATTATCCTTGGATTAGATTAAGGCACGGGGGGTCGGAAGGAGGCGAGCGAGCGAGCGAGCGACCGGGGGCGGCAAGCGGCCCCTTGGCCCGCCAGTCAGTGCTGTAGCCTCGACAGCAGCTAGGCTGAATTATTTCCAAATCTTGCAGCTTCCTTCCCTCCCTTTCTCCCAGCGTTCGTCCGTCCGTCCGTCCGATCACGCCGTGCCTTCGCCGGAATTGCAGAATTGATCTGTTGCCCCGCGAATTTTTCGCTCGTGATTCAACGTGGCGTTGTAGCGAGGTTCTCGTTCGTGATTGCGACGACAATGGCAATGCGCGTTATAGAGATTCAAATATCTAACTAAATAGTAGAAAATAGTTTCTTTCCGATATCCAAGTGTTGCGGCATTTAAATCAACGTGTACACTTGGTTTTAATATTTTCTGAGCAGTTTTTTTCTTGGTACAATTTGGAGGCAATTTCCATTGAGAGAGAACTTAACTTCTGAAATTCAAAAACAATATTACTAAAAATAAGTTCTTCTGTTGGATATTAGCTGTATTTTGAAGTGCATTGAGGGAAAAGTGTCCGTATTGAAACTAAGCGTATCATATCGGATTATTCGGGAAGAGGGAATTCACTGACAGTGATCAGACTCCAGATATTTGATTTTGCAATAATCAGAGTTTTAATGGCTGAGGCATTCACACGCGATGTAAAGAAATGCTAAGTCTGAGTTCCGGATTGGAATCGTGATTTTTAGCTCTTTTTACTCAGCGACTCTGTCCTGTTTCTCAACGTCTTGTATATTTGGCACACGCAAAGAAAAGATGATTGATCTAATTAAAATCATAATTATTTTTTATTCCAATCATATTTTTCGGTTGTTCTAGCACGAAAATGGTAGTAATAACGTACATATAATGGTAGTAGTAACGTACATATAAGGTTATTATCACCAATAAAATTTGATAAATGATTTTCTTGATTATAATTTATAATAATTATTTCCTTATGTGATTATAGTTATAAATATCAAACATTCTTTTCTCGGTATATCAGAAAATTTAGTTGACAAAATCTAATTTTTATCTACTCTTTCTTTTTTCTTTCTTAGGTAATCAACGTCTGTTTATTTATGAAAAAATAACGAGGTGTGATTCAGTATCAGATTGCTTCTTTCCCTGATGAGATAAGATATATTGATTATTAAACATTGAAAACAAATTCATGAAAAACGAGGTCTCGCGACTGTAACCACAATGATAATTCTGGATGCACATTATTCCAATAATTATTCCAATAATTAGAGTTTTGATAGTTGAGGTTTTCGCAGTGTGAGGAAGATCAGGTTTCTCGAGCTGAAATAACGTTTTTGACTTCTTTTTTACTGAATCATTTCTTATATTCTTTAATATCTGATTAACAAAATTAATATTTTCCTCTCCTCTATCTTCTCTTTCCTTACTAGTCAACATCTATTTACTTATAAGGGAATAGTTACTAATGAGCGATTCAAATTGCTCCTTTTTCTGATAAAGTGAATCGAACTGTTCACGAAATGTTAGTAACAAATGCATAAAAAATACGATTCCAATCCGGAACCTAAACTTAATAATTAAAATTGTTTTAAAATAAATTTTCTTAAAAAATTTCGCTTTATCTCTCGCGAAAGAAGAATTTGACTTTAAGATAAAACCTCCTAAGGATAGAATTTATTAAAATCAAAAGAATAATCACTTAAGATTTAATCTTAAGGTGATACAAATATGACATCTGTTAGTCATATAACAAGATTTTTTTTGTTGTGGAATTTTGTTGTTCAAATTAACATATTTGCTACCACGGCTTATTTAGAGGATTTTTTCCACCTCATATTTCTTTTTTTTTACGAAATTGTATAAAACTTATCTTGATGATGTGGTTATAGAAAACGAAAATTTTTGCCACATATATGTGACGCTGGTCTCTAATGGGAGATCTTTATTAAACACATTTTATGTGACATCGGTAGCGAACGTGTTAAAAGAAAAAAATTGAGCCTAACTAAACTAAACACTAATGTTCTCGAAAAGGTTAATGTAAAAAAATATAGAAGAATGAAAGGAGAGAAGAAGCATTTCTATTACACCGAAGCGATCTTCCATTCTGGGTGCAGACATTAGAGATTTGTCGCGATCGCTTTGATGGCTCTTCCACCGAAATATACCGTACCATTCCCCGTTACGTAGTCAGTGTCCGCTATTAAGAGTATCCATTCGCGACGTCTGCGACCCCGCAATGTCCCCGAGAAATCTCAACTCGCGAGTTATCCCTCGCGCCCGATTATCCCTCGTTTCATCCCCTCCGAGGGGACGAGGGGCGGAGATAATTGATGATGGTAGCTGGTTTTCGCGGGACATTATATTGCAGTTACGAGTTTCCATCCCCCTCCCCACCACCACGTCGCGCTCTTCGTTTGCTCGTCCACGAATGCGCAATGTGCGAACAACAGGATCACGCCGCTCCGCTCCTCCCGCCGTCAGTGGGGAGAGAATAGTCTCCGCGGGGGTGGTGGTTCCCACCCTTTAGCGGCTGCCCACGTGACCCCCGGGTCTCCCCAGGCCAGACAAACGACGGCCAATTTACGAGCAATAGGAAAAACTTCTTAAAACTCGGATTAAAATAAGCGGACGGGGGAAGAAGAGAAACCCTTCCCCCAATTCAACCTCTGCGCCCTCCGAATTATCTCAAGGATACGTAGAGAGGGTTTTATTTTATTCCTAAGGCTCTCAGGGGTTGAAAAGAGCGAATAGGACCCTTGGCTCTAGCCTTGCGCCTTTATTATTATCTTCTTGCTGTCCCTCTCCCCTTCCCAGCTCGCGAATGAGGTGAAGTGTCATTATTTTTACCGTGATGCGAATACAACCGCCGCGCGTTACCGTTAATTTATTCTGCCTTCGTTTATCTGAATTATCCATCGTTCACGATCCATCGTCAGTGGTGACTCAATAATTCGATTCAATTTATATTTTTACATCGCTTTGTATAGATGGACATATAAAAAAAAAACGCTTAGAGAAAGACGCCAAGACATTTAAGAAAAATATAAAATTACAAAAGCTTGAAAAGTGTCAAATGTAAAAATTATGGAAATATCCTATGTTAATGATAATTTTATATTTTGACGTGTTAAGAAAGGTTGAACGCATTTCTTGTTATATAGTGAACATTTGTGCGCTAAAAATACTCAAAGTCAAGTGACTTCTTACGAAAGTTAACGGAAAAAGAAGAGTTACGGTCTCGTTGTCGTTATTTCCTCAGAACGAGAGTAAAAGGTGACGATCGAGTGCAAATTACTGGATTTATCATACAAATAAACACACACATATACATATATAGTAGGCTGAAACAGTGCGTCTATTAATTAGTTGATTAGTCGCCGACGTAACGTTTTTTACATAAACAAATCATGTCACGGTTAGTTTGTCCGCGCTGCGATGAAATGCGATTTATGCATTAATCTCGTGATATTTTCCTCGTAACGCACGAGGTAACGTCCCGCTTTGGACGCATTAAATATTGTAATACTCAATGTTGACATTTCATGAGAATCACTTAAAGCGAGCTAATCTGAGTCAAGAAAAATCAAGTCAAAAAAATATTAGTGTATGAAGGGCATATCGACTGTTTTTCAGACTGTTTTTAAGATAGTTATCATACATTATATCATACATTCTAAAACTTAGTTGTAGAGAGTGGTTTAAAAGTTAATTATTATTTCGAATTTTCTAAGCTTTTCTACACACAAAAAAAATAAAATTCTACAGCTAGGAAAAATGATTATTCGGTATACTTCCCTTCTTTTAAGTAATGGTTATCTTCAATAAAAAGTTTTCATTAGTAATAATCTTAAAATATTCTCACCATAAATAAAAAAAAATCTCATTATCATGTTTATTATTTAAAAGAAACTCATCAAAAACATTAAAGGGCGAATTAATCCTCTTTATAAGAATATTGTAAAATTTTATTAAAGAAAAATTGTTTGTGTGGACTCTACATGGAAAGAATATTGTAGTAAAAATTATAATGTAATTTTTTAGTAGTCCGGGAATAGACTGGTACTATTACGAAAATTATAATAAAATATAGTAAAAATGACCATAAACATGATAATTCTTACTACATTATAGTCATTTTTACTACGTTTTATTATAATTTTCCTAATAGCGACAGTCTATTCCTGGACTACTAAAGTTGCATTGTAATTTTTACTATTAATATTCTTTCCCTATATATAGTAAACCGAATTCTTCTCTCGATTTAATGTTTATTGATTGAAATGTTAAACTTATTCGGATATAGAATATATTTTGAATAAATTTGATGCTTATGATAAACTTATGGTAGATTTGAGGATATATAAACTAATGGAATACTTGAAACAAATAGCTATTTTTTTACTTGAATGTTTTACTTGAATACAATATCTATTTTTTCGTATATAGTACGATTTGCAAAAAAAGTTTTAAACATATATTATCTGTACAGAAATTTATGAATTTTCTAAACCTGTAGCCGACTCTTGAACTATCCTGTACATAAATGGAAAGAATTTTATAGTAAAAATTTATTATAGACTTTTGTAAATATATATTGATATTCTGTCTCAATTATCCTTCCATTTCATATGTGCAATTCATATTTTGAAAGAATTTTAGGATATTATTAAAAAATTTATGTCTTCGCAAAATTTATTGTTTCTATTACTAAAAAATATGGCAAAATTGAAACGAATTTGTGTGAAAAAAATCTCCTTTATATCCCATCCATGTATAAATTAATTGTGCGTACGCACCTCTCGAAACTCATAAAAATTTTTTATTGCCAATAAACGACTCCCGGCCGGACGCGCAGATTTACTAGATCGCTCGTTTGCGACTGTCATTCTTAAAGGGTTAATTAAGCACTACTCTAACGATTCGTGTTGAGGAAAATTCGCACCCTACGAAAAACTCGATGTATGGCTCACGAGACCGTAGGTCACCGCTGTATCGATTCTACGACCGTAAAGCGACCGAATTACGGGCTTTTTTCCTATCCGCGGTGGCTATAAAAAGTTCGACGCGCAGGGCTGAAGCGCATACACGACTCACACACGGAGCTTTTTAATTAAAGTCGTTAATTGAATGACGGTCGCGCGCGCGCGTCGTTTCGCACGCGCGTGCTTCGACCTATCGATGCACGCGAATGGGACGATAACGACTCCCACGGGGGACGACTGGAATAAATCCGCGTTAACGCGATTACAACTCTCAGAGATGCGCGCCTGATTTATCCATCAGGATACACCGGGAGACGTTCCACCGGGCGACGACGTAATACAACGGTAACTCTTCGCGATAGCAAACCTTTACGAGTAGCAGGATAATAACTGAAGATTATTTTATTTGAAAACACTGAGAGTATAATGAATTAAAATCTGAACATTGCAAAATCTCGTAAAATCTCTCAATAACTCAAAACTTCAAAAATCCAGAAGGATAATCGTGATGAATTTGTAGCTCGTGGAAGGATGGAAACAAAAGTTTCAGTTTGTTCCTCTCTCTCTAGAGAAATGTAACGAAATGTTTATCGAACGTTGGAAAAAAAACCACGAAAAACATTGCAGTAATCTAGAGAATCCAGATCTTTCTCTCTCTAAAAAAGTTATGTTATTGTTACATTAATTCAACTTCTTCCTCCGTACACGTTGAAAAAATGGGTTAAAAAAAGATGAGTTGAATTAATATAGTAATAATACAACATATTTTAATTGAAGAAAACAGGATTTCTGGTTTTTATGTATTAAATTTAATTTTTATGAACCAAAGTTAATTCTCAAGAACCAAGAATTCTATCTCCTTCAATCAAAATGTTTCCAGCTGTGTCATTGTCACATTAATTCAACTCATCGTCTCTCTCTCTCTTCCTCCATGAATGTTGAAAAATCTGAATTTAAAAAAGATTGGTCGAATTAATGCGACAATAACACGACTAAACGCATTCTTGAAAAAAAAAACAATTTCTGGTTCTTATGAACCAAATTCAATTCTTATGAACCAACGTCAGTTCTCAAGAACCGGGAATTCTATTTTCCTCGATCAGAATCACATTCACATGGAAAAAAAGATTTGCTACTATATATGGATAACTAAAAATATTAACTGCAGGAGCAAATTTTCTTGCTTTCATAGCAAAATTATTTAGTTGTGATGGCTAAAAGATTTGCTAATATATATTATTCTATGAATATATATTCTATGAAAGCAAGAAAACTTGCTTCTGCAGTTAAAAAGTTGTCCATATATTAGCAAATCTTTTTTTTCCGTGCAGCTGTCTTGCTGTCACCTTAATTTAACCGATCTTTTCCTCGGTGCACATTAAAAAATTGCAATTTACGACAGTCGGGAAATGAAGTCCCCTCAATTCGAACGATATCGCCGGCCGCTCGAGGAACATGCGCTTTTCGGCGGCAGAGCTCGTTCTTCGTCCTCGTCGTTGGCACCGCGGAAGCGGGAAAGAGACAGAGAGCGTGAGAGCGCGCGGGGGACTCCCGGAGAACAATAACGGCGCCCCGGGGACGACCGGGGTAACGCGATTACGCGGCGCGGCACTGGCGGCACGGTGCTCGCCCGGCGGTTCGCCCGGCTTGATTTATCCGTGTAGCCGCGCGTTATTGCATTAGCAGCGTCCCGATGGCGATGCTGCCTGCCGGCCTGCCCGGCCAGGCCAAGCCAGGCTGCCTTCTTCCCTCCCTTGCCGCCCCTCCAACCTCCGATTGCTGGTCGCGACGAGGACGCGAGAAGTCGTCCGGCGTCTGTCCACCCAGCCGTGAATCATCTCCGAGAGTTATATCTTCCGCGCCGCCGCCAGGACGCGCGATCTATAATTCCCTCCTTTCGCGGTTGGTCAGTGATCCTGGCGCGTCCCGATGTTGCCCGAATTGAAATCGTGGATTAATATATACCGCCGCACAAAAAAACTGTATCCTCAACAAACGCTCAAGACCCATTCACGGAAGCGACGTGATGCTCTCACCGCTCGTTCGTGGCTCCCGGCGTTTCCTGAACTTCCTCCTAATATCATTTATGAAGATCGCTGCGATATGATCGGAGTTTAGTATCGAATGAACGTTTGTGCGATCGATTAAAGGTCTTGGTTTCCTGAGTCCTAATCGAAGCGTGTTCGATAATCCTCGATAAGCGAGGCGCTGGAAATACAAGTAGAGCGAATCCAATTCTTTGTTAACCTTTGGTCGATTAATATAGAAACTGTGTGATAAGATTGGAATCTAATATTAAGTGAATGTTTATGTGGTTAACTAAAGATTTTGATGCGACTTTTAAGTTCTAATCAACGTGTGTTTTTGCGATAATTCTCCGTAAAGAATCGAAAAAAAAGGATTATATAAAATTATATGAAATTACATATATATAACTTATATATTAGGTGGTAAACTTAGTTCCTGCGGCTCACAGTTAGATGACGTTAGTTGTAGATGTAATTTATTTTGACATCTGAAACTGGCTGCATTTTAGAGGTTAGACATTTGTCAATAAAATTCAGTGCGAAGAGATTCATTTAAGCGAGCAGTGCTATTTTTTCTTTTGATTAAATATGGAACGTGATAAGTTGTTTTTTCGACATGTGCTGCTTCATTACTTTGACTTGAAAAAAACTGCAGCTGCAGCTCATAAATTGCTTTTCGAAGCTTATGGCAATTATGCTCCATCGGAAAGAACATGCCAAGTATGGTTTCAGCGATTTAAGAGTGGTGATTTTGATGTCAATGATAAAGAACGCTCAGGCCAACCGAAAAAGTTTGAAGACACCGATTTGCAGGCATTATTGGACGAAAACTCTACTCAAACGCTCCAAGAATTGTCTGCAGCATTAAATGTTACTCCGATGGCTGTTTCCAAACGTCTACATGCAATGGGAAAAATTCAAAAGGAGGGAAAATGGGTACCACACGAATTAACCGCAAATGCCATTGCGAATCGCTTAAACATCTCTATTTCTCTGCTCGCCAGGCAGAAAAAGAAGAGTTTTTTGTGGCGCATAGTGACTGGCGATGAAAAATGGATATACTTCGATAATCCTAAACGAAGAAAATCATGGGTAGACCCTGGCCAACCATCGACATCCACACCAAAGAGAAATATTCATGGCCACAAAGCAATGCTTTGCATTTGGTGGGATATGCACGGCGTCGTTTATTATGAGCTACTCAGACCGAACGAAAGTATCACGGGGGATCGATATCAATCACAATTAAACCGTCTGAATGAAGCATTGTTGGAAAAAAGGCCAGCAGTAGCCAGCAATCGACGTAAAGTCATGCTTTTGCACGACAACGCTCGACCACACGTTGCCAAAGCCGTCAAAGAAACACTGATGCAGCTCGAGTGGGAAGTTCTCCCGCACCCAGCGTATTCACCAGACTTAGCTCCTTCGGACTATTTCCGGTCGATGCAGCACGGCTTGGTGAATACATACTTCAGAAATTACGAGGATGTGCGAAAATGGATCGACGAATGGATTGCATCAAAAGACCAATCGTTCTATCGTCGCGGAATCTACGCGTTGCCCGAAAGATGGGAAAAATGTATAGCTAGCGAGGGAAAGTACTTCGATTAATGTATTTTTTGCTTTTGATGTTGAAATAAATGAGTTTTTTAAACAAAAAAACCGCAGGAACTAAGTTTACCACCTAATATATATATATATATATATGTATGACTTACATATGAATTTTATATAACTATGTCTCTATATAACCATGTATATATACATATTATATATATATATATATATATATATATATATATATATATATATATATATATATATATATA
>NW_022639507.1:1498437-1501204 GCF_010583005.1 Odontomachus brunneus | reverse complement strand
TATATATATATATATATATATATATATATATATATATATATATATATATATACATATAATCATATATAATTATATCGTGCACAAATGTTTAAAAGACATTGATGAAGACAAGATGCTCATATTGCTTTTTGATGTCTCTAGAATGTCTCCAAGACGTATTATAGACATTTGTTCTCTATAGGATATATCCACACGGAAAACATTCTGTTAAATTAAAAAAGAAAAAATATAGTTTAATAGTCGATAAAACGTCACGTCTTAAATAGTGCAAGATGTTCTGAAATCATCCTAAATCCATTCAGGATACTTTTCAGACGTTTTAAACACGTACAGGATGATTCTGGGATATCCTCTGCTATTTGATTTTGCATTATGACAAAAGTAAGCAATTTGTAACTTTAATTGTATTTGTACAAAAACATTTTTTTCCGTGGGGATATATATAATTATGTATGATAATATGTAGCCACATATAGAGATATATTCACATATGATTATATATAAATATTTATTCTCGGGCGACGCGCTAAAAGTACGGATAGAGTGAGATTAATTTTCGGTCAATTTTAAAGTGAATACGCGACAAACGCTTGCATTTCGTAATTTTAGCCTCTTTTGCCTTGTTTGCCTCGTATCATTCGCGACTTGGCCGTTTGTATTGTCGCAGCGCTTTGAAAATTTCTTTATGTATATGAACGTACACGTAACAGATTACTTTTGATTTTGGCTCCAAACGTGCGCTCGCTAACTTGAAGAAAGAGAGGAATGGTTCTGGAAATCGCTGACAAGATAACTTTACATTAATGTCGCCTGACTAGTCATTGGTGCTGATTAAGCTTCTCACCAAGCTAATGGACCTCCCACGACCCGGGACCTCGGGTCGCGCGGGTTTTGCATCACAGTTCTTCGATACGGAGCGCGCTAATCGAGATACAAGCAAGATCCCCGATCCTGTATACATTATGTATGTTACACGTTTCCCGCCACTTGTCACTTTATACACACTTTAGTCACCTTTGTACTCCTCAGACGTCTCAGGCACACATCGCGGATGAAGGGATGCACACGCGGGTCGCTTCTCATACTCCGTACGCGGCTGAATCGACGAGGTGAAAATCTGTTCTGATACGTCGCGATGTGTCACTTTGAGTATACAAAAATTTCGGAAACACTTCGAAATCCGGAATTCTCGAGAGACTCGAATATCTCGAGTATTTTGCGCACAAAAGTCTCGAATGTTTTATAAATCTTGAAATATAATCCATACATCTACACACACACACACACACACACACACACACACACACACACATGCACGCACACATCCATCCATCCATACATCTATATGTTCCTCATGTACATCTATATGTAATTTTCACTATACATCTATTATCAGTACGTAGACAAATATTCGAGACTCCCAATGCCCTCGGGACATTCGAAATTCTCAACATTTTCCAGGTCCTTCGAGAATCCTCGGTGTCGAATTATATTCGAAACAATTCGAATTCCAGAACATGACTGTTTGCAGTCTTTCAAGACAAAAACTTGAACGCTTATCATTAACCCTTTCGCAACGGATGGCCACTATATTGTTCGCCCGCAAAATTATTCCTGTGCACTAATGTTCCCTCTCTCCTCTCTCCCTTTCCCTACTGTAATAATCTTTTGCAAAACTAATAATCTCACGAATAATTTTTACAAATATCATAAAAGTTTAAACTTTTTTTGCCGTATAGTGCACACGCGTGACTTGTTCTTCCGTACAGCGGTGCTATAAGTTAAAACACTCAGAGTTAAATAATAACTAATCAGCTAAAAGTTAAGTTAAAAAATTAATAGTTTTTAACTTAATTAATATCAAATGAGTTAATCAATAATGTAATATAGCCAATATGAGCCAAATATTAGGTGGTAGTATGTAATAATTTAATTAAATTATAAAAAGTTTTCGTAATTCATATATTATATCATATATTCATAGTAAATTATTATATATCACCACTTAATATTTGGCTCATATTGACTCTATTACATTATCGATTAAGTAGTAATCTCAGAGCTTAATTTAAATTATTTCAAATAAGTTAACTTCTAACTTGAACTACTTATTTTAAAATGCGTTAACTTTAAAATAAATCATCAATATTAAGAACATTTCAGGTTGCTTACAAATAGAATAAGCAACATAACAAATAATACCAGTAGCATTTTGTCTTGTTTCTCTTTTTGTTGGAATTCTGAATTACAAAACACATACAGTTCATATTTTCTTATAAAAGAAAACCTTTTTATTTTTTACTTTTTTATTATTTTACATAAATTTAATTTACGATTGAAATGTTCATCATGCAAAAAAATTATATAAGAACACACACATATATATATATATATATATTGCTTTGCATAATTAAGTTTAACTTTAATAGGTTGATTTAATATTAATTTAACTTTTAATTAAGTTAATATTTTATAGGCCATCAACTTTAAACACAATTTAGTTAAAAAGAAATAACTTTCCTTATAGAAATATCATACTAAGAATCATTGATAATTACTTATTATCCAGTATTTTTAATACTGAAAATAAGTAATTATCAATGATTCTTAGTATGATATTTCTATAAGGGTTAGCCAAGCCTGAAAACAATCAATCACTGATACTACTCTTAGTTAATAACACTTTAGAAAAACTTGGTTTTCCTTGCCGTATATATATATATATATATATATATATATATATATATATATATATATATATATATAT
>NW_022639507.1:1465771-1498427 GCF_010583005.1 Odontomachus brunneus | reverse complement strand
TATATATATATATATATATATATATATATATATATATATATATATATGTATATATATATAACTAAAATTACAATTAAAATTACAACTAAAATTGCAATTAAATTTTTTCTTACTTTATAATTCCAAAAGAGAATATTTTAGTTAACTTCACAATTAAAACAAATGTTGGTCGCAAGCAAAACCGGATTTTTTCAGAATGTCAATGACCAATGTTTACGTTTCCATTCGAATGTGAATGAAACTTTAACCTGAGTTCAAACTTTAAGATTCTAAGACAAAGACTCAAATTCAGATCAAGGTATAATCGACGATAGTAGAAACAGGCATAAATAATAAGATATTAATAACTGAGTGTTTTACCCTAATGGCGGCCAATTACGCCGTCGCGAAAAGATTAAATCGAATCTCACTGCATTGAACAATCGAAGAGATTCTAATTAGGCGGAACCCGAGTTTCTCGCTCATGGAAGATGTGGAGAGATTCAGCTTCGTTCGCGTACGGAGTACCCTAACAACGAATGACGGCAGTGAGTGTCGGTCGGCTGATACCTCGCCAGCGTCTACAACGACAGGAATCAAACTCACCGGGGAATTACACCGTCAGTCTCGTGAATCCGTCGCCGCTCTAAGTGGTCACTCGACCGGACGTGCGGCTGCCTTTTCGACGCTGGGTGCGTACTCACCGTCGCGTCGTCTCGCTCATGCTTTTCATTCTCGCCGAGTTCTCGTCGTCCAAGACGACGAAGACAACGACGACGAAGATGACGACGACGCGTCGCTGGTGCCTTACGCGGGCCTGTCAAGCCCTAAGGCCTCCTGGTGCCGTCTCGCCTTCAGCCTCAGGTCGGCGATGCTGCTGTTCTTGGAGCGGGCCGCCGCGGCGGCCAATGACGCCGCCAGGCTCAGCGGATGAGGGTGGTGGCCGGTCGACGGCGCAGTCGGGGGTGGTGGCGGCGGAGGCGGCAGGCAGAAGAGGCCACCGGCTGCCGCGTAATGCAACATCGCTGGGTCAAAGGCCGATCCCACGGTGACACTCGCCGCCCCTGTGCTCTGCATCGGCGGCGGATGCAACCTGAGGGCTGGCAGGTAAGGCGCCACCCGACACGGTTCCAAAGTAGTCGGCGGGCTGCGCGGCGCCAGTACCATACTTCCAGCGACACCTGAAACGTTTAACGAATCGTTCGTTATTTTCTAATAATTACACTGAAGAAAGTTAATGGATAATTTTACATGGAAAAAACAACCTCAGTTGGATTAACGTGATATTTGGTTAAACAAGATTTAGTTGAGCTAAATAGAATTTCTGGTTATAATGAATATTATTATAATGAAATATTCTGGTAGTCAACCAGAACGTTTAGGTCTAACAACGATTAAAATTTAGTTACTGCTGATTCAGTTGTAACATCCAAGTGTCTGTTCATTATGACTAAAAAGCATGGTTGTGGATGAACGTACGTTTGGCTGTTGGTTGAACTAAACAGAATTTTATTATAATTACATATTATAATTTAGTTATTATAATCACATATTCTGATATTCAACGCTGATTACAACACGGGTAGATAATATAATGGATATATATGATGGATCTATTATTTGGTGAAGTGACATAGCGTGTAAATAGACGACTCCAAAGAGTCCTAGGTTTTGAATCTCTATCAGGATTAAAAAATTAGTTCTCCAAATATAATATAACATCAAATCAATTAAATTTCAAGCAAAATAATCATGTGTAGTGATACTTTAAAAAACAATATTCAGTTAAAAATGTAATAAAATTTCTAGTAATAATGTGAATATAATTTTGTTTAATTTGATTAAAGTTACCAAACTTGTCTGGTTACCTCAATCAAAAATATATAGTTCGTTCATATCTCACCAAACAGTCTAGTTAATGTATCCTGAATTCTGATTAATTCGACCAAGTTTTTCTTTTCATGTGTATGTGCACTAAAATTAAAATTATTTTTAGCGCCAACCATATTTTTTTGTCGGTCAAACGAAGAGATAATAATAGGGATATGCATATAAGTTATTATTATCACCATTCTTATTTATTATTACAATTATACAATTTATTATTATTGCATTAATATTAGTACTACAAAAATAATTTTCCTGGCTATGATTATTTCACTTTGCAATTATAGTCGTAAATACCAAACACTTTTCTCTCAGAGTAACAACCATCGTAATGCATCTTCGCACTTTTACGGATGTCTTACAGATGAGAGTTGTCGCGTGGGCACAAAATAATTTAGAACTATATATACTGATTGGCATTTAAGATTTTCGTCATATAGAGAAATAATATACGAAAAGATTATTATAGCTCTTTTTCATGTAAATTTTCTTTAATCCTTACATGCTTTCAAGGAGCACAATAGTATACTGTCCATAAAGCTTACTGTATACTGTCAATAAAGCTTATCTTGTTAAGAGCGTAATAAATTTAAAGAACGTAGTAAATGTTTTTTAACAAAGTATTTGAGTTCTTAAAATATAAATAGCACATATGAAGAAGAAAAATAATAAATTAGGACAGAATGTCGATATGTTTCTCGGTTACAACATTCTATAGCAATTTGTAGAATAAGATTCTCTCCGTGATGCTCTTCCAAATCTAGCAATTGGATTTTAACAAAGTTGGTTTTTCAGTAACTAGGTACAGCAATGCGTGAAACGGTGTTACGCCTGGCTTAAATATATGACATTTTGACATATTTTGAAAGATGGCATTTCAACGCGTCTTTAAAAAAAGTATATGTAAATTGATTAATTTTTGTTCGTTTTAGTGGGTCGTGAAGATGGAGAAAAATAAAATGCATTTTATGTTGTTTTACTTTAAATTTATTGTTTTATTTCATGTTATTTTAACTTTAAAAAAGGCAAAAATGCGGTGCGTAAACAACAAAAGTGTGTAACGTTTACGGAGATGATATTGTTGTTGAAAGTATTGTTCGAAAGTGGTTCGCACGGTTTCATCGAACTGGTCAATAAAAAAAATGTCATCAAAACAACAGCATCTTTGATCAGGACAACAGCAGATCTCACGTATGTTTGATGACTCGCTAAAAATTATTGAAACTTAAATGGGATGTGCCGCATCCGGCGTATTCACCGAACATAGCATCATCCGATTTATTTCGGTTCTTGCAGAATTCTCTTAAGGGGACTAGAGGGTCAAATTGCCTGAAAATCGTGCTTGTTTTTTCACAATTTTTTATGACGAATTGAATGAATATGCGAAAGTGTTATTTTGATGTATATTTATACAACATATAAAGAGAAGAAAAATATAATTTTGATGAACAAATATTTAATATAAACGTATGATACATGCAGTTAAAATATATTTCAAGATATTTTTTTCAAGATATTTTTTTTCAAGGTCGTCATTTTGCAGTAATATCTTAACTCTTGGTGGTTCAATTAAGCTGAATTTTAAGTAGAAAATTTCCGTAATTTTTCCGTACTTATATCGACTGGTTCTCTATTTTTGCTAAGGACTTCTGTTTGATTGCTGCAAGGATCTTGCAAATTTCTGCACCAAAAATCTCTCAGACTTCAAATATGGTACTTTCATGTTAATTTTCTAGAAAGAAATCTGCCAGAATTCTTACAACAAGTCAGTATTTACCATAACGGTTACCTTTGTGCAATTGGCTCTCATGCTTACGACACTTGGCGCGTCGATTCTGGAACCAGACTTGCACTCGTGCCTCGCTAAGACCGAGCCGCTGGCTCAGCTCTTCCCTCATAAACGCGTCGGGATAATGTGTCTCGTCGAAGAGTCTCTCAAGCTCGGCCAGTTGCTCGATGGTAAAGTTCGTTCGCGATCTTCTTTGCTTGCCGTTTCCATTCGCGTTACCTCGACAATTGGATCCTGCAAATTAATCATTGCTGTTAGGCAAATGCATTATCAAACTATTACGAAACAATTAACACAATTAATAACTAAACGAATAATAACTATTACAAAATAGTTAATTTTCAAACATATAATTAAATTAAAAGAAAATTTCCATGTAAATACTATTGCCAATTTTGTTTCAAATCTCTCACACCCCTTATAGAAATATCATACTAAGAATCATTGATAATTACTTATTATCCAGTATTTTTAATACTGAAAATAAGTAATTATCAATGATTCTTAGTATGATATTTCTATAAGGGACAAAAAACAAAAATAACATATTTCATCTTATATAGAGTGTTCCAAAACAACCTTCAAAACTCGAATTATTAATTAAAGAAGATTAGCGGATAATTGCTCGTGATAATATATTAATGTTCTCTAATTAATAACTAAAAATCTAGGAAATTATTAGGAAAAAGGTAGAGGACTTTTTATTTAGTTTTATTTAGGCAGATGTCGCCACTACAGCTCATCTATCATATCTCGCGTTATCATTTACAAATCTTCTTTAATTAATATCTTGATAATTATTGTGAATATCGCAAAATGATATAGAATTTTTATGTTTATCTTAATCGGTGATTATGCTTTTATAAGAATTTCGAAGGTTGTTTTAGGACATCCTGTATATTTTTGCAAAATGAATAGTACATTAAGTATTCTTTAAATTTTTTGGAGAAGGGGTTCTTCACTCAAAACAAGTGACAAGATGATATTTTTACTTGAAGTGATAGTAAAAATATTGCCACTCGAAGTCGCAACAGAGAATGTTTCATTCAAGCTTAGAGTCGATTTTGATCGTCTGATATATTCTTCTTCTTGAGTAACTCGTGGTTGTAGTACTATATAAGTCAATCTTATTGGGAGTTGACCATGTGATCAACTTGAAATATTTCGATTGATTAGAGCGAATATGTTTTTGTCGCATACATCAGATTAACTCTTTAATTTCGAGTGAAAATATTCGCTCGACAATGCAGAGTGGAAAATTCACTCTATATAAACAAAAAATCACGCGAGTTTGTATAACTCGATAATCATTCTACTTTGCAAATTTCATTCCAAGAAATTTAGAAAGTAGTTCTTCAGATTGTATGACGACTTTGACATGTCATTATATATTTTGGTATAAAAAATACATGACGTATCAGAAAAGGACATTTGAGGAGTTAATATTATCATAATTAAAAGACTCTCGAAAATCGGCCCGAAAATTAACTTCATTTCTATGTATAGAATGAAAATGCTCTGAATCATCACACATGGAGAAAATATTGTAGTAAAAATTACGTTGAAATTATATTTCTTTTTACAATAGTTATTTTGAATGCTGACTATTGATTGACTATTGATTTATACTATTAAAATTATAGTATAAATTATTTTATAGAAGTAGTAAATTACAATCTACCTGACATATAATGAAAAAAGAACATTCAAGTAATTAGAATAATTTTGTAGTAAAAAGTCAAACGTGCATAACGTTTTTAAGCAAATACATGATAATTTCGCTCATAATTCTATATAATTAGAATGGTATTACAAGCATTTTGTTGTTGTAATTTTTACTACAGTATTTTCGTCGTATAATAGGCGATGAATAAATTGATGTATGTGGGTAAATGCTTTTAATCATCGTATTAGGAAGAATCTTCGGCATGTTGGAAATCCGAGTGTCGTGAATCATCGTCATAAATACGACGAAGTGAGAAGCCGCGTGAAGTTCTTCGTCGCGATGATTAATTCGCAGGGACAAATGCTTCGCCGTGCGAAGCAGAGCGAGCAGTAGCAATGTGCCACCACCAAATTGATCTTCGCTAGTCGTTCACGGGTCATTTCTTCCAGTCTGGGCGCCATCAACATATATCTCTCGCCGTCTTATGAGAATCTTATTCAAATCGAATGCCGAGCGCGGGGAGGGAGAACGGATCTAATTGGATGGCATTAGACAAACGCGTCTCGCGTCTCTCGGGTGAACGATCGAGGGGCGTGCAGTTTTTACGAGATATCTCATCTTTTACTTCGACGTGTAAGATGATATATATCATATTCCGAATACGCGAAAATATCCCGTCGGAAGTATCCGCTTCTCAGTGATGACTTCACTTCCCTTACGGAAAAAAACTATTGCGCGCGCAATACTTAGTATTGGTTAATACTAAATTGGCCAATACTTTTTTGGGCAATACTTAGTATTGATGAGTACTAAAAGTATATATGTGGAATATTATTAAAATATATTATCCCTCACAGCATGATTTTTTATTTGATTTCTCACTATTTTCACACCTGAAAATTTACTCAGTACTAATCGAACACGACCTCGAGACCTCAGATCTCCAGGTTCCTAGTCTATCATCTTGGCTGCTGTGCTATTTCTTCAATTGATATTAAGCGTTTTTTATTATCCCCATATGCAGCCGAAGCAGTAATTATAATTTGCTTATAATATTATTTAGTATAACCACAAAAATAAACTATTTAGTTCAAATATTTCATATAATGAAAAAGAAGTCAGAAATGTATGCATAAAATATTTATATAAGATATGTTTACCTAAGTGTTGACATTACAAAACATTATAATTTAAAAAAACATTTAAAAAAACATTTTTAAAACGTTAAAAATAATGGAATAAATTCTCTTTTTTTAATTAAAAGAACGTTTTTTAACGTTTTTTAACGTTTGAAAAAAATGTTTTGTTTTCTAATATTTAATAAACGTTTATTTTAACATTTAGAAAATATTTTTTAAATGTTAAATGATAACACTTAAAAAAATATTTTTTAAATATTAAAATAAATGTTTATTAAATATTAAAAAAACAAAACATTCTTCCAAATGTTAAAAAAACGTTTTTTTAATGAAAAAAGAGAACTTACCCCATTATTTTTAACGTCTCTAAAATGTTTTTTTAAATGTTATTAAATGTTTTATAAATGTTGTTTGATATAATGAATATTTAAGTATTGACCAATACTAACTCGCAATACTCAGTCTTCATCAATACTTAACTACATCAATATTTAAGTATTGACCAATACTAACTCTCAATATTCAGTATTCATCAATATTTAACTCACTCAATACTTCAGTATTGACCAATACTAACTCTCAATATTCAGTATTCACCAATACTAACTCTGAATACTCAGTATTACAACTTAAATACTAAATATTGCAACTTCAATAATTAGTATTGAGTCTCAATAGTTTTTTTCCGTAAGGGTTCTTAAATTTTTACATACAAAACGGTTATATATATGAGGAAAAATCGGAATTTGTGTAACAGAATGGGGATCACAGAAAAAAAGTCGCAGATTGTGTAACAAGATGGGGACCAGACGAAAATTCGGTGAAGAGAAACGATATCTCTATTATCGCCACCTGAACATTCTGCTGAACATTCGTCTGAACATTCGGCTGCTTTAAAATTCTATTTAGATAACTGAGAACAATTGACTGACTAAAAATTTCTCACTAAAAACTTTCTGTTTTTATATCCGAATTTTCATTTAGAGCTACAAAATCATCCAGATAGACAGAGTGTTGCATCAACATACCTCAATAGCATAAATTTTCCAAGAACATTCTAGAGACGTTCAGAGAACGTTCTAATGTCCTAAGAACGTCCATAGGATATCCATAAAATATCATATGCTATCATACAAGTCAGTATAACGAATTGCTTACACACTTTGCTGACTTTGCACACTCTTTGACATAGACTCAGTAGGAACTTGGCGATATAATCGTTTGCAAAAAAATCTATCACCGCACACATTTTTTTGTTTTTGTATTAGCAAAAATAAATGTAAATCGTTGTATAAACAAGCAGTGGCGTAGCCAGAAAAAAGTTTCGGAGAGGGCTGTACTTTTTATTTTTGACGAGCAAACAAAAAGGTCATTCGAAAAAATTTTTCTCACACATAACCCAGCTTAACCCAGAAAATTAATTTCGGGGGGGACTGCAACCCTCTCAGCCCTTCCCCCCTGGCTACGCCACTGTAAACAAGGATACCGTCAAGTCCGTGCTCAGTTTATACACTGAGGGAAAAATTACTTTAAAATCAACAAATATTTCTTTGATAAACGCCATTAACATATTTATTTAAATCTAAATTCTCTTTATTTAAACCAAATATTATTTACTTAAATCAGGTAAACAATATTTGATTTAAATAAAGAGAATATTTACTTAGATTTAAGTAAATATGTTAATGGCACCCATCAAAGAAATATTTGTTGATTTTAAGGTAATTTTTCCCTTAGTGTATCTAAGCGCGCACACCTATCAGCGAACTGAATAGACAATTGGTCATATTAACCTGTATGTTGATGTGAAATCTTATACGTACATGTGGCAGCAACCTTATTAGTCGATTTGTAAAGAATTTAGTCGGTACTGGTAGATTTGTAAAGCATCTTTCATGAGTTCATATATTACTCATATTTATCGCATAGAATGTCAAAGTAGGAATACAAAAAAACAAATAATGAAATTATCAGAAATTGCTCAAAACGAAATATGATGCAAAATATAATATGAAAATCTGGGTGTAACTTTTATTAATTTTGTAGTTGTCTCAATATAATAAAAAATTATATTATTGTATGATATAAATTTAATGATTAATTCAATAAAATATATTTGTTATTCAATGCAGTAAATTTATAATATGTTTCTTAGCAAAAAAAATTACACGGAAAAGAATATGCATCAGTTGGTCAACAGTCCCATAATTAGACTGAATTTTCTTGATAGCAATACTATATCAAAATTAATATTTCGCACATAATTTTAATAATTTGAGTTTTCCTAGATAAACAAATGTATGTAAATTTGACAGCAACTTAATACTACTCAATTTGTAAAAGATACACCTCTTACAAGTGATTCATATAGGATCCATATTTTTATCTCAGAAGGATGAAGTAAAAATATAAAAAAAATAACGCAAAAGAATTATGAAAATTTTTCAACAATATATAATGAAAAATATTTTATTGTATATATTATTTTGAAGTTAAGCAATATGTCATGCAAAATATGATATAGAAATTTAGATATAACTTTTACTAAAAGAGAATAAAAAAGCTATCTTTAAAGAGAATTTTAAGATTACTAAGAAAAGACTATTTCTAAGAATTAAAAAAAAGCTCTTTTTAGTCTACTAATGGAATCTTAACTAATCATTAGAAATTGTTTTTGGGAAACAAGAAATAATAATATTATTAATAATAATTATTTGTCTGCCAAGTCCAGAAAATGTTATGAAAATATTATTCATTATAAATATTTATAATCATAAATTATTATTATTAATTTATTATTGATTTATTATTGATTATTGAAATAATCATGCAAAATGTTTTTAAGCTTTATATCTTTGATATTTACCTTTGATATATCTTTAAAATAAAATCAATTTGAAAAATAAAATTAATAGAATCAATTACACGATTCGAGTTCTTTCTCCGTGCAAACGAAAACTTGGTAACGAAAGAAATAATATAATAATAATAATTATAATAATACTTGTTTGCGGATATCTAGTTTACAACTGATGACACACCGCATGAGTAATATAAATATCTCTGTTACAGCGATCGGAAATATTCGTCTGGTCATTCAGCTGTATCAAAACTCGGTTGAGATAGCTGAAAGCAATTGATTGAGTAGAAATCTCCTATAGAAGTCTTTCTGTTCCCACAATTGAGTATTTTCCTCTGGTCCCCATAGACAATGGAAAATTTAGTTACACTGACCAAGGTATATTTTTTAAAAGAAGCATGTAAAAGAATCGACTGGAGCAAAAAGAATCATAAGTCATCGACTGGTGCGTAGATCACAAGGATATTGGGAGCACCGACGAGGAGAATCCTCACGCCAGAGAGATTCTATCGGACAGATGCAGAAAGGCGAAGGAGGGTGATTAAGGTGAGAGCGAGGTCTAGCGGCGGATGGTGGGGAGAACGGGGGATGACTAACGACCCGGTATAAGACTGTGTAGCTCACCACTTTGCTAAATTATATAAATCACATCCCCTTCGTCAAGGGCTCTTACGCGAGACACTTAATCCGCCACCTCTTCCTCCCCTCCCCCTTCTGCTCGTCGTCATCCCCACTTCGCAGCATGAAAACTTCCTCCCTGTATCTCCCGTCGGCAACACCTCGAAGAGCCGTAGCACCGTAGTTACTTTACATTAAGCACCCATTAATTAAATCGTATGGCCGTTAATTATCTGGAAGCGTCTCTCTAACTCGCGGCGATGTTTGCGGCTGCTTCGTACGATAGAATGAGAACGTTTTTCGGCACAGGATGTCCTGTCATTTTCCTTTCCAAAGTAGCTGTCCTATCCTTTTTAAGCAAGCGTTTATAAAATAAATAATGCTATAATAGAGAATCGCGAATCGAGAGAGAGAGAGAAAGGGGGGGGGGGGAGAAAGCTCAGGTAGATTTTTCTGATTATCACGACGTGAGACAACAGAAACAAAGCGACGTTTATTTGTGTTTTAGGATCTTCATGATTATTAATTATATATACTTAATTATATAAATTATTAATTTATTAATTAAATATATTATTAATTATATATTAATTATACGTAATTGATTATTAATACGATTATTAATTAAATATATTATTAATTATATATCAATTATACGTAATTGATGGTGAAAAAACTCTACAATTTTTTAAATTATATTTACGAAGAAAATATATTGTGCGCAGTGAATTAATTATGAAGTTCACATCACACAATAATGTAAAGTTTTTCTCATGTTAATACAGCAACAAATTTACTTAAAGTTACACCAAGATTTTCATATTACGTTTTGCATAACATATTATTTTGAGCAAATTTTGATTATTCTTTCTATATTTGTTTTGTATTTCTATTTCGTTATTCTATATGATAAAAATATGAGTGTCATATAGACCAACGATATATAAAAGATGCAATCTTCGCAAGTCAACTAATAAAGTTGCTACCAAAAGAGGATGTTAAAAAAATCCGATTTCCCCTTCCTTCCCCTTAGTGAACTACAAAAAGTTGTTGTTTGGGGCTCACATGAAATAGTGAAAACAGTTTTATATCCCAGAAATGCAGGAAAAGTAGATTTTCTTTTATGTTATATCATGTCTTCTTTTGTAAACTGAGTTTTCGTATACCATGTTAGAACTTATCATGAATCGGATGTATTGCAAAAATTTGTCATGATAATTAGTATTTAAAAGTTTTAAAGGTCACTGATCACGAATCTGTTACTAAAAATGGCAAATTATGTAAATAGAGGATCCAAAATGACACCCTTCACATGCGGTTTTGTACGTAGGTTTTGTTACAGTAATCGAATTTTTTATCAAAATGAATCTGAGCATGCGCTTTAAGACACGCTAATTACAAATCTACTAATTAAATGGAAAAATCATAATCAATAATGGCGGATTTAAAATGGCCAATCCAAAATGTTTGTGTCCGATTAAAGTCACATATTTAAAATATTTCATACAAAATAATGAATGTGCTATCTTTTGAGGTCGTTTATTACGCACTGCAAAATAGAATTAAGAAGAAATTCTTTCTTAAACATTAACAATATTTGTGAATGCAATCTTAGAATACAATTATAAAAGAACCGAAAAATATAAAAGAATTTTTCTATGTTTCCATTACATAATATAAATTATATGAATATTATTAATATATATAAAATTTGATATTGTACAAGGACTGTTATAAGGACGTGAAATGATTCGCTGATCCATAATTTTGACTTACGTATAAACATTTTTAATTGTAATGTGTACTTTTTAAATACATTATTAAACCAAGTTTGATTCGAAATTGAGACTCAATCCACAATTAAGACCGTTATCTTACTATAACTATCAATTATAAATATAGTATTTCATATAACAAAGAATATTAATTGTATTTTAGAGAGTTATATATTACAATATATAATTATGAAGTAGTACACAATTTTACCTAATAGATTAGTATGTTGTTACCTGGTGAGTAATTATTACATAATAGATATTTAAAAAATTTAATATTTGTAATTATGCGATATAGTAATCTAACTGAATCGATGTGTGTAAAATTATGAACTGAAAGAAAAAGGGGAGCGGGAGGGAGGGAGGGAGAGAGAGAGAAATAGTATGTTTAAATTTCACGTATATACTGAGAAAAAAATTTAAGAAATAACAAATATTTATTCACGGTGGATATTAATAACATTTTGATTATTTAAATATATATATATACAGGGTGTCTCAGAACTCCATAATGACCTTTTCTGAGAACGTAGAACGGATTGAAGAGAGTAAGAAAATCCTTGCGCCGTTTTGCGATATTCGCAATAGTTTTCGAGAAATTAATTATTTTAGCTAATGAGAGCAGAGGAAGCGATAGCCGAAAGAAAGATGTCTTTGGCCGGCGCGCGACCGTGATACATGCAAATTGCGACTCGCTGCGATCCTCCCCCTGTAGCTACGAGACATAGCGAGGCTTGATACACTAACACATGTGCATGACATACTGTGTGCCGAATCGAAATGTGTCGTTGCTTTGGCTGCATACGTGTATATAAAGATGAAACAACCAAACGACTTAGATTCGGCGTCGATTCGGCACACGGATATGTTATGCACATATATTAGTATATCAAGCCGTCGCTATGTCTCGTAGCTATGAGCGGAGGGACGCAGCGAGTCACGATTCGCGTATATCACGGTGGCGCACTGGCCGAAGACATCTTTCTTTCGGCTGGCGCTTCCTCTGCTCTCATTAGCTGAACAAAATAATTAATTTCTCAAAAACTATTGCAAATATTGCAAAACGGCACAGGATTTTCTTGCTCACCTCAATCCGTTCTACATTTTCACAAAGGGTCATCATGGATGTCTGAGCAAGAAAGTCAGAGCCTGATATATTTATTTATTTATTTATATAATATCATTCAAATAAAAATATACATTTTCTTAGAACCTTAGCTTTTCACGAGAGCAATTATTTTTTTATTCTATTTAAATAAAAGATATAGATTTAAGTAGTAATGTTATTAGCCATCCACCGAATAAATATTTTTTATTTTCTGGATATTTTTTCTCTCAGTATACTAAAGCAGGCAGAAATTAATAAAGCGTAAACGAAAATCGGAGAAACGAGAATTCTGTAAATTAATCAGATCTCCTCGAGCACGAGACAATACGCATAAGTAACGGATTAAGATGACTACAAGAGCGTAATGCATAAGTGTGCGTGTGTACGTGTACGTATGGAAACGGATGAACGGAAACGGAATAGCAGAAACGTAATTTGGTCGCGCCGAGTATAATTCCGCGGTACTGTCTCTCACGGACAAAGCAACGACGCGACGCGGATTCATCCGACGGTGACCACACCGAGAAACGCACTTTGCAGCCTACTACACGCGTACGTTGTGTATGTGTGCGCGCGCGCGCGCGCGCGCAACTGGCGTGATCGCCATGCGGCATTGCGCGTACGGCGCTTTAATCAATTAGCGCATATCCGCGTAATTCAATCTAGCAGCCCTAGCAGAACGCGTGCAGCCCGCATCCATATGTACGGCGGTTTAAAACTACCCCTTCCCGCCAAAATAACTCGCGCGGTTTTGCGACACCGCCCTTGTTCCCCCTCATCCCCCCTCTCTCCCCGGCTGTTAGCATAACCCATGGACGACGCATACGCGCATTGTCGCAGTCATTAACCCGGACGTGCTGGTCGTTTATTCCTGCTATATACTGGGGGGGAGGGGGAAGGGACGCAGGGAGACGACGAAAATCAGCATCGTCGGAATATCTAGTTATGTTTCGCTTACTTTCGATGTGTTATGTTTTTCACACGCGCCTTTCGTCACGAGAGCTATAGGCTATCGTCTTTATCGCGTGACTATCGTCATGGCAACTTTACGAGTCATACGCGCGTCATTCCCTTAACGCATAAATAAAACAATTTGCTAGGTCTGGTTACTCCGAATTGGAACAACGCTTTTTGTGGATCGGCTTCCACAAAGAATCTGTTTCTACGAATATTGCTTTGCATCGCGAAAACAATTTGAATATTAGATAAATTAATTATTAGTTTATTCCGTGCCAGATGAATTTTACATGACAAAATTATATATTAAATAACTATTATTATTTTTTTAAATAACATTTTATTTGTTACATAATATGTTAAATAATATATATGTTTTATTATTATGTTTGTAAATAATATGTTTATTAATATAATATTTTTATTAAATAACATATAAAATAACATGTGTCTCATAATACTTACAGGAGTACAAGCTCACGATTTCATAATCAGAATAAAATTAAAAAACATCTCCAAAAATATCCAATTTTTTATAATTTTATGCTAGTATTTTTATATGCATAATATTCAGAATAATTTGTGTTAGGAAAACTAAATTATCGAGTTTAAAAAATCAAAGTTAACCTTGATAAATTTTTCCAAGATCATACACATTTCTAGGTCAAGTAAATATTACAATCTTCTTTTTTCTTTAAAAATATATATTCCGAAAGAAAAAATAGTTAATGTTATTAAAATTATACTTGTTTTCGATGTCAACTATATCTTTTCATTGATTTGTTGTAAAACGGTAGTAGCTACATGCATATAAGGCTATTATCATTAGTACTAAATACTTACTATATAAAAATGATTCTCTTGATTATTGTAATTACGATTGTAATTTATAGTATAATTATAGTATTATAGTTATTATTATAGTTATATACCAAATATTTTTGCTTCCAATACAACTTTTGACATATTTTTTTTTACATTAAGAAGGAGATACTTGAAAATTTATTTGTGAGGTATAAAGTTTATTTCTATAAGATAAGATTTATTTCTATGAATAAACTTTATATCCTACAAATAAAGTTTTAAATATTTTTTCTCAGTGTATGTTTTGTTTTATAAATATTTGAAGTGTACGATTAAAATGAGACAACCCTGTATATCATAATCTTGCAAATGACATGGCTGGCACACATCCACCTTTTAAAAAAGCAAGAACTTCGGCGAAGTGTGAACAAAAAGGCGTGTGACAAGCGCGCGTCGCGGTGGTCGACGCGAAGTTTAGCGAAGCACGAGAAACAATTTCCCGAATCCTATCCTCTAAATCTCGTAAAAACACGACTCCCTAAATTTCCTTGTAAAAACTACTTGAGAAAGAAAGAGAAAGAAAGAGAGAGAGAGCGCGCACTCTCTCGTTTGAGCGTCTCGGTTCGAGGTGCGAAATCGTAATTCCCGTACCGATACTCTTTAACCGACACTTCGCGGAAATCCAAGCGGCTCTCACGCGAAAAAGAGAGATTCCACGGTGGACGTGGAGAAGACGGGGAGCAAAGAGGATGTACGAACCATCCGCCTGCTGGAAAACCTAAAGCAATCACACTCGGACGCGAGGGGTCACTAATTCGATTACTAAGAGCGCTGCCCTCTTGGCCTGATCCAGTTAAGCCACCCTAGGCGAGCCACCCCTGGCCGCCAACTTGGCTACTACTATTTTTCTCCTTCCAAAACGAGCTATCGAGATATCGCGGCCATTAGGCGTATAAAAGCGTCGTCGTACCCCACACGGAGGAGGCTGCATATGGCACACGGTCCCGTGAATACATAAGGACGAAGGGCTCCGCAGGACGGGGTGGACCTAAGATCTCGCAATCACTTATCGCTTAATGAAGCGAACTCCCTTCTACAACCGAGCGTATCGATGTGCGATGAATTTAACGCCTTGTTATAGAATTCTTTTCGAATGATCAGAAACTGACAAGGATGGTTCAAAAGTCGGTTACTGATAACGCTTCCTATAAGAACGCGACATTATTTTGACGTCATATCGTGATTTTTATTCTGTTTGGGTAGCTATTTCGCCCTGATGTAAAAAACGCCGAGAATACTTTGAATATAGCCACGATTTATATGACGTGCGTAGAAGCGAGAAAATCAAGCGTGTATCACGCCTTCGGCGAGAAGCTCGACTTCGTAAATATGAAGGGCGGCTCTCTCATTTTTCCTAAAGTAGTGGCGGCTCGGCACCCTCCGCTATCATACTTCAAGAAAACTCGCGCCCCAAGTGCCATAAATATACAAGGCGGGCCTTTGACCAGCGGTCAAGCACCAACACTTACGAGCAATCGCGGGAAAACACGCGCGGCCGAAGACCGATGGGCGCGAACGCGACGCTAAATCGTCGGCGGAATGTGTTTCGGAGTATCGGAAGTGCCCGGCCGTTGGCTCGTCTCGGGAAACTACACAACTCGTAATATCGCATGGTGGAATTATTTGCAAAGCTACGCATTTCGTATTATTTATACGCAAAATCGTAGAAACCATCGCATATTGTTCTAATTCATTCGTCGCGTCACGAAACACATGATTGTTTCAGACATGACCGAGAAATGAATATTAATCTCTGGGGGGAGGGGAGGATTCGAGTGGATTTATTATTGGACATTGACTGTCACATATTATGTAAGTGTAATACGTTAACATTTCTGAAGACTTTAGTATTACATAGATATAATAGCATGCCTATTAATAAGCTTTCAAAAATTAGTAACATTTGTACCAGATATTTGTATCAAAAAATTGGTTTGTTTTTAACACTTGTTTTTAAAGTAAAGGAATTTACGTAAAAAAGGATTGAGCCTTCTGTAAGTTTTCTCGAAAACTCAGTCCACGTGATAATAATCATAATGTAGCACATTAGGCAGATTTTCGACCTCACCTGACTTTTAATGTTGAATTATTCGCAAACTAGTGGAATAAGAGTAGTCAGTCCATGCTAAAAAAGTTATAGTTAGTAGGAATATTAGATCCAAGCACTGTTGTTTTTATTTCAATGGCTTGTATAACAAACATATAACAAAAAGGCAAAGTTACTTTAAAGTCGTGTTTAACGTATCTAAGGTGTCAGGTTAACGTGCTAATGTATAAAATGAAAATGTTTTTTTGTTATATCTCAGTTCTCTTTGCATTAAATAATATATAAGAAAATTTTTTATATAAGTATCTAATTTACTTTTGACTATATTATATGTGATTATAGTTTTCAAACTCTAATCATGAAAAAAAAGATTATAAGGTATAGATAATTTTTGTAACAATTTTAACAAAAATGTACATTGCAATCAATTAATATTGCAGAAAT
Source organism: Odontomachus brunneus (assembly GCF_010583005.1). NCBI lineage: Eukaryota > Metazoa > Arthropoda > Insecta > Hymenoptera > Formicidae > Odontomachus > Odontomachus brunneus. The sequence goes on along the minus strand of NW_022639507.1, from coordinate 1,481,294 downwards.
TTTGAACTATTAATGATTTTATTTGCTTATTGATTGAAAAAATGATATTCGTATACCTAAAAATAAAATAATCTCGTCACGTGATTATGTATGATAGATATTTAAGCATTTTTTTAATTCAATCATTTTCTTCTGATCTCAAAAAAAAATTTGTCTTTAAAGAAAGATACATTTGTTACCAACATTACATTACCAATCTCTCACGAGAGACTGATGTGACATATTTATGTATGATAGCGATAATTTTTCATTCTACTGAGAGAAAAAATATCTAAAAAAATAGAAAATATTTCTTTGGTGAGTATCACAATAACATATTTACTTAAATCTAAATTCTTTTATTTAAATAGTATAAACAATTGCTTTCATGAAAAAATAAAAGTTTGAAAAAAATGTATATTTTCTTATTTGAAAAATATTTTGTTAGTATAAATAAATATTTTACCAATACCCTCTCCCCCTCCCCCCCAAATAGATATTTACTATTTCTTAGATAGTCTTTCTCTCAGTGTACGTCCACATAAACAAATGAACTCTATTTTACAATATTACATAAGAAAAATACAGCGTATTTTTATAGTAGAAAGTGGTTTTTTAGGCTGCGTTCCAAACTCAGTCAACTTTATAAAACCCGAAGCGGTGGGGGACAGAGTAAGCTACCAACTCCAAGAAATTTTGAACGGAAAGAGTAATCTGTTGTTTTTCGTTGCACTCCCGTTGCATTATCCGCCACTAATTCTTTTTTTCAAACAAATCTTAACTGTATATCTGTTTCTTTTTATGTTCTATTAGAGCGTATTAATTCAGTGAAAAAGAATAGACTTATGTTTTCTGCACACAAAATGTGACAACGTTTATTTTGTAGCAAAAAAATGAGGAAATGAAATGTATAAATTCTTATCTACAGCACTTATACAGTATTTATATAATTTCTATGATTAAAAGTAAAAAAAAATAAATTGTTCGAACTGAAAATTACATAGGTAGTTTAAAGAACACTTTCGTATAGTACTAGATTGTTTTGAATTTAAACTGAATTTAAACTGAAAAATAAGTAAGATTTGGCAAATCTTTAATTAATTGGCAGATATGAGCCATAGTCTGATTAAAATGAGTTGCTAAATAAAAAATTACTTGATACTCGTTAGAATTATACAGGGTATCCCAGAACAATTTCCGAAGCTCTCATGAAGGCATAATATGGATTAAGATGAATATAAAAATCCTATATCGTTTCACGATATTCGCAATAATTATCGAGATATTAATTAAAGAAGATTTGTGAATGATTACGCGAGATATGGTAGATGAGCTGTAGTGGCGACATCTGCCGTCGTGTGCTTGTACATTAGGTCAAACTGAATAAAGAAGTCCTCTATCTTTTTTCTAATAATTTCGTAGATTTAATTAGAGAATATTAATATATTATGGCGATCAATTATCCGCTAATCTTCTTTAATTAATAATTAAAAATTTGCAAAGGTTATTAGGAAAATGATACAGGACTTTTTTATTTAGTTTGACTTAACGTACAAGCACACGATAATATACGTCACTCATCTCATATTTCGCGTAATCATTCACAAACCTTTGTTAATTAATATCTCGATAATTATTCTCCACAAGAACCTCGAAGATTCTAAGGTATCCTATATACCTTCTGTATAAAAAGTACCGGGAATCGTTAAAAAAAACACAGAATATTTTATTTATTCATCAAAATTTATTTTGTCGCCTTCAAAGTAATCCCCATCGTTTGCAATGCACATGTGAAAACGGCGAAACCAATCTTCCATGCATTTCTGGTAGGCCGATTCTGGTATGGCCTTCAGGACCCGCTGCGAATTCCTTTTGATGTCATCAATCGATGAAAAACGAGTACCACGGAGTGGCAATTTCAGTTTCGGGAAAAGAAAGAAGTCGCACGGTGCCAAATCAGGCGAATACGGTGGATGGTCGACAGAATTGACCGAGTTTTTGGCCTTGTAATCGGCCACAATCGTGGCTCTGTGCGCTGGCGCATTGTCATCGTGTAAAATCCACGAATTGTCTCGCCACAATTCGGGCCTTTTTCGCCGGATATCAGTGCGTCGGCACACGAAATTTCGTTTGCAACACAAAATTTGAGGCACACTCTTTGTTCGACTATTTTTTCCATGGTAAAATTCGCAGAGCAACACTGAGGTAGACTTGTTTGGACAGCTGCCATAAACAAACTAGTTGACTGATCGAGCTCAAGCTCCGGTTGGTAATGAAGGAAGGTAGTGCCAATCTAAAAAAAAAAACTTTTTACCGCTACCTCTTCCGCGGTTCATTTAAATGACAATTTCCCGGTACTTTTTATACAGAAGGTATGTAGTAGTATGTACTTTTCATAAGTTCGCGCTATTATACATTGGGGCTTATTCTTCCAACCCATCTCGGAAGCAGAGTTCATGGAGTTAACTCCGAATACAACTATTCTGACTTTCTAAAGAATTAGGCTTCTCCTGTAGAATATGTTACTCCATATTTCGGAACGACATTGAGTTAACTCCGTTATCTCGGAAGTTTTAGAATGCAGTTCTACAGAAACAGTAGAGTGAAATAGCGAACGTGTCAAATGCCTTGCGTCCTTTTGCAACAACAGTCGACAACAATCGTTATTTATCGCTTCCGCACACCCTCTCGGACGTCCTTCGATCCAGACAACGACGCGTATATCCGCGCGGACGAGCTCTTCTTCCCCGCTCTCGCGGATATTTACGATTTTACTTTCGCGGCCGCGATGGCTGCCGGCCCGGCAGATTGCTTTTTGATTTGCGCTTAATCGGAAAAAGTTATGGGCCCTCGAGAGATGGGCGAGTTGCTGCTACTACCGTTGCCGCCGCCGCCGCCGCCGCCGCCGCCGCCGCCGCTGCTGCTACTGCAACAGCCACCGTCGACGCGCATCCCCCGTTTAGGGGGCGTACACACAACTAACGCGGCGGGCCGCATATTAAACCATAAATTCATGGTACGCTCGCTCTGCCCGTTCGCTGCCTCGAGTTATCGCGCCGGGAAGCGTGCGTGGCGTTACTTCAACGCCGCTCGCTACTTTTTATAACACGATCGCCGTTCGATCTCATTCGCCGCTTTGTTCGTCCGTTCAATCTCACGCAAGTTGCTTGCGCATACGGCGGCATTACTTTCGCACCAGATACATAGTGGCCGATTGGTTGCTCGGCGATACAATTGTCCGACTCGTTCATCGAAAACTTAATTTGCGAGATTGCCGAATACTTGTCGAAACGATATGTCTGAGGTGGGATTATTCGGAATTTGTAAGATAATGGCGTATTGATATCGGTGCCTTAATATACAATTGAATTCACATGATATGACACAGCTAAATGCATTGTGATTAAAAGAATTTCGGGTTCTTATGAAGGACAAAAAAACAATTAATATACATTGGATAATTGCGATAAGCTAGTAAAATAATTATAAAAATTAGCAATATATTTTGGCTAGAAACGTAGTGATTTTTACGATTGAATTAATTTATTTTGATCATTAACGAATGTATAGTATTTATGATTGATTTAAAAGAATATTTAGACTTGTAGCTTTTAACTTTTTAAGATAATTATATTGTTAAGTACCATATTTTCAATGACGCATTATGGGGACTACTCATAAATATTTCCCATTTTTATTTGTCTCAACAAAATTATGTTATATTTATTACGTTATCTAAATATCACTGTTAATTTGAAATGAAATTGAAATAAATATACAGGGTGTCTCAGAACAATCTACGAAACTCTCATAAAAACGTAGAGCGGCTCGAGGTGAGCATAAAAGTCCTATACCGTTTTACGATATTCGTAATAATAACCGAAAAATTAATTGCGAAAAATTAAGAAAAAGTGTGTGCCGAATGGTAGAGGACGGAGCGCTCGAGAGTCAAAGCGCGGCTCAGTAATATAGCGCGCGGATGTCGACGCATGGTGATTGGAAGAATAACGCACCACTGCCTATGCTTATATCATTGCGCTTCTACGTCTTGCCGCAGCGCGCCGAGGCGAAATGTAGGAGCGCAACGATATAAGCATAGGTATAGTGGTGCACTGTTCTTAATTCTCCATCAATAAAAACCAGAAATATTATCTTCTGTCAAAACGCGTTTAGTTATGTTATTGTCATGTTAATTCAATCAATTTTGTTGCCATTTCTCCGTATGTTATCCGCGCTTAGCGCAACACTAAGAATCAAAGCATGATGATACATTTCGGAGGAACGCTTCCGCGTTCTTCTTGAATTAATTCTTATGATAGTGTTTCCCCTCCGATTCTCCCCGAGAGAACGGCAAGGGAATCGACGTAATTTCATCTTTCAGTGCTCGGTGGAGCGAGCGTTATCGAAGATGACTCGACTTTGGTGAGCAAAATCGCGGGTCACCGATCGTTACGTTGCGAGCGGTCAGCTATTCCCAATCACTTCTGAGTTTTATTGGACGACGAGCTGAATTATAAACGAAGATCCGAGCCCCTATGGTTCTTGCGACTTCGCCCCGGAGGTTCCTGACCTTCGTACACTACTCGTTCGCGCGGCAATCGCGAACGAGCGTAACCTTAAAGGGCATCCGCGTAGTTAGATCGAGATTGGCATTATCATCGTGAGTTGCGGATCGTTATACGTGACTTCTGGGGCAAACTTCGCTTTTAATTTTTCGTCGGAAATTGAGGTAATTTTTTTAGTTTATCGGTTTCGGCAATGAATGATTTGCTTTCTATGTGATTATATGTATTCTTACACTGAGAGAAAAATATTTGAAAAGTAAAAAATATTTATTCGCGATGGGTACTAATAACATATTTACTTGAATCCAAATTTTTTTAGTTTAAGTACGTTAAACTACCCATGTACGATTTTAGAATTGAGCCGGTGTCGCACCAAAGTCGGCCGCCAATTTCCGACACTCGGCGCGACGCTGGCTATAACGTAACGTCGACGTCGGCGCAATGTTCAAATAATAAGAAGGGCCCAACGCTAACGTCAGTATCGATCCAACACTGACCACCGACATCGGCCCAATGTTGGCATGCCAGTATTCTGCCGACACTGCCCAGACAGTACAAAAAAATGTTTATATACATTTTCTTTTTTTTCTGAATTTTTCTTAAATTTTTCACTTTATTGTTTTACACGCTACTTAATTCAATTTAAATTGTACTTCGAAATTTTGCTTATCATTGCTGAGATTTGAACCTAGGATCTTTGATTCAAATCTCTTGGTAGAACCTAGGTTCTTAAGCCGTTTACCTTACCTATTACACCACTGTTACTTTAACTGAAAAACGTTTTGTATTGTACATATGGTATATCCATATACGAAAACAAATGATTTATTTAAAAGAAGAGAATAGATGTCTTTAAATATAAAAAAAATGTTTGAAAAGTATATAACAAATATATTTAAAAAAATATTTACTTATTTTAAAAGTGGGTACAAATACAAATAAATTATTTTATAAATTTAAATAAATTATTTTCTGATAATAAAAAGAACTTTAATTTTAAACACAAAAAGATACTTTTAATTAGAAAATAATTAAATTTATTAGAAAATAATTTATTTAGATTTATAAAATGATTTACTTGTATTTTACTTACTTTTAAAACAAACCAATATTTATTTAAACACAGTTTTTACATTTTAAAAAACAAATTTTATTCTTGTAAATACATCATTTGCTTATTCTTATATATAGATATTTTAAGTCAAAGAAATAATTTTTTATCTAGAAATTTATAATTTTATAGATTACTCATTTTACAAATTTAAAAAATATTACTTTATATTTATTACATATTTTGTAAAAATTTAACAAATATTTTTTCAGGTAAGAAATTATATTTAACAAAATATATTTCTTTAATTTAAAGAATGTTTTTTCAGTGTACATTACCAATAGTCTAATAAGGTAAAAATACCATATAGCCGGACATGTATCTAAACCGAGATATTGTTATTATTTTGGTCTTTACATACAAATATTTTAGTTTTAATATATATATGGATTACATCTTCAATAAACATAGATGTTCCATAGATTTATAGATCTATTATGTACGTTTATTAGATATTTTGTTCTATGTGGAAAGACAATATCGCGGACAAAAGTTGGCAAGCTTGGCTTGGACCGGCGTCGCGCCTCGATCAGATAGTGAGTGTTGGCTATTGTGGTCCTGCCGATGTTGAGCCATGACTTGGCATCGGACAAAGTCGGCAGGCCTGGCTTGGGCCGGCATCGCGCCGCCATTGGATAGTGAGTGTCGGCTGCTATGGTTCTGCCGACGTCGAGCCGTGACTCGACATCGGACAAGAGTCGGCAAGCCTAGTTTGGACTGGCGTCGCGCCGCGATCGAAAAAATGACAGTCGGCTTGCCATGATGTCGCCAAGGTCAGCTTATAAGTTGACATCGGGAGAGAGTTGGCAAATCGTACATGAGTATCATTTTTTCATGAAAAGCTATTGCTTTAGGAAAATGTATATTTTCTGATTTAAAAAGCATTTTTTCAGTGTAAAAATATGTATATTAGTATAAATAAATAGATGGTAGTTATGTGTTAGTAGTCACCAAATAAACATTTTATTTTTTAGATATTTTTTCTCTTTGTATGATCTCTCTCTCTCTCTCTCTCTCTCTCTCTCTCTCTCTCTATCTATCTGTCTCTCTCTCTTTCTCTCTTACATAGATATTTTTATGTGTAAAAATATTAAAGTGAAATAATAAAAAATTGAATACGAGATATTTCACGCCTTATTCTAAAATGTATGTATATGTATGTGTATATATAATTTTTTTATATAAAATATATTATTTTAAAAATATATACGCCATCTTTCATGTTCTCTAAATTTCTTGGAGTGAAAATTTCACTCGAAAAATAGAGTGACAATCAAATCACTCAAATTAAAGTAATTTTTCGTTCTTAAAATGAATTCATTCACTCTGTGTCGTGGAGTGTATTTTCCCTCGACAAATGAAGTGACAGCCGTCATTCGAGTTAAAGTGACTTTTCACTTGTGTGCAGTGAATTTTCGCTGAAGAATGAATGATTCAGAAATTTATACATCATTATAATAATCATTCCCATCAGTTAATAGCAGTGGCTCAGTAAGTACGAAATAGGATTCAAAAGCCAGAGATCTCAGATTCAAGTCTCATATGTGGTTAGCGAATTTTTTCAAACATATTATAAATAGAATTAATTAAATGGCACACCATTAAAGATATTACAAACATGATAGAACTAGAGATTTTCCTTTTTACCTAATCGTAAAAATTCACTCTACTTAGAGTGAAATATTCACTCTAAGTAGAGTGAATTTTTACGATTAGGTAAAAAGGAAAATCTCTAGTTCTATCATGTTTGTAATCTATCTATCTAGTTGGAGTGAAATATTCACTCTAAGTAGAGTGAATTTTTACGATTAGGTAAAAAGGAAAATCTCTAGTTCTATCATGTTTGTAATCTATCTATCTAGTTGGAGTGAAATATTCACTCTTATGAAAAGTGAAATGTCACTCCATTCAGAGTGACAGTATTTTCACTGTCGCTTGGAATGAAAATCCGTTCCTTTTGAGTGAAACTTCACTCCAAGAAATTTAGAGAGTAAAGTATTCAATTAACGAATTTTTTAGTAAAAATTAGAACAAAACATAGGCGTGCGTAGCGCGCGCCATTTTATCTGAATTATTTATTAATATTATACGCACACAGCACAAAACTGAACAAATACGTTTCACAGGTGTTTGCAAAACATTTCATAGTTTGACAGTTGCAAACAGCACGAACTAGTCGCAACGGATCGAGTCAATCGAGACAGCCAATCAACATTGTGGAAAAGAGGTAACACGCACTTTTTATTAAGGCGTTTACTGTAGAATTTTGTAATCGAGCTTATTGATATTCTATCTTAATTTATTATTCTTTCATCTCATGTGTGTTATTTATATCTCAAGAACACTGAAATCTATTATTAAAAATTCAATATATTCCTTAGTAAGAGAAACTAATAGTCTATTCTTGTGCATTATTAAAAACATGATAAAATTAAAAGCAATTTATATCTAAAATAAAGCTATAAAATATTCCCTCTGCACTGAAAAAGTTTATAAAGTTTATAAGTTTATAAGTGTATAAAAAGCTTATAAAGTTTACAAAGTTTATAAGTGAAAAAAATAAGTTTACTTCTGTGACTTTATTTTCCACGAATAAATTTTCAAGTATTTTTTCTCAGTACACTGAGAGAAAAAATCTAAAAAATAAAAAAAATTATTCTGTGAATACTACTAACATATTTATTTGTACTAATATATATATATATTTTTACATTGAAAATTTATTTTATTTTCAAATAAAAAATACACTTCTTAAAATCGTTGCTTTTCATCAAAATAATTGTTTATTCTATTTAAACAAAAGAAATTAGATTTAAGAGATCTAAATATACTATATTAGCATCCATCAAATATTTTTTTATTTTTTAAATATTTTTCTTTCAACGTACATGGTTTCATGATTGCCTTCGCATAGAACGCAAGTTCGTTCAACGGCATTCAATGTTAAAACCAAGACACTCACCCTTGGCGGAGTCTTCCTGACACTGCCCGCTCGACCTTGAGACCTGCGAAGACACCTTGGCGTCGTTGGAGGCGGTCTTGCCGTCACTCGAGCTTTGACTTTTCAATTCGACGCAGTTCTCCGGACTGGGCGATCGATCCCTCGATATGGGTGGCGGCGAGGGGGTGCATCCTAGCAGCTTCCGCACTGACAGCTTCAGCTCGGGCGTCTTCAGGGGTGGTAGGCTGTCCGCGGTGTCCCTCATGTCCTTGATCTTGGCCGTGACGGAGAGATCCTCCGGTTGCAGACGGCTCTCCGGTGACGGCGGTGGATCTTCGACGCTTGCTTCGATACCAGCAGCTGTTTCTTGCGCGCCTTCGCGCACCAATGAGCCTTCATCTAAACAGGATTTTGCTTTGTATTCTCTGACGCGCGGAGGACCGTCGTCGAGAACGCGAGATACACGCGCACGCGTTAAGTCCGCGGTGGAGGCATCAACGATCAGGTTGACTCGCAAGTGAATTATTATCTTCATCAATAGGAAGATTAATCAGAACGTTTAACCCTTCATAAGGGTAGGAGGGCTAAACGAACCCTAATCAATCAAGGGGAGATATTCATAGCTAGTTCTTATGTCTAAGATTGTCTTAGTACATTTTCTGACATTATACAGACCGTTTTTTGGCTATAGAGTATCTGAAGATGAACTTAAGACGATCTTAAACATAGGTCTAGGATAGTCAGCTCGAAAAACATATCGAAAAGCATACCGTTTAATCGTTTTTTAACTTTTCTTAATAAGTAAGATGGTCACATATAACATTCTACATATCAATTGTACATATACAACCCTCGGAATTCGTAGAAAGGATTTATTATCAATAGGCGACTTCCGCTGGACGTGCAAATTTAGGTCGTTTATTTACAGCTCCTGTTTTTATGTAATCAAGAGCTAAAAAATTAAATATTCTCTGAACTCATTCATAAATTCGTATTTATTAATAGCCAAAATAAGCTAAGAAAGAGAGAGAGAATCGTGAAAATCACATTTATTAATAGCTAAAATATATGTATATATTACCAGCTCCCGGTGCGTAAATTTAGGTCGCTTATTTACAGTCCCCATTTTTACAAATGATAATAATTTAAGAACTAAAAATTTTAATATTCTTCGAACTCAGTCATAAATATCGTATATTCATTAATAACAAAAATGAGCCAAGAAAGAGCTCAATCATAAAAACACAATCATTAATAACTCAAATATGTTGCACTTATATACAGGTCAGTACGACGGGTTGCTTTATCGGCAGGCGCGCTTTCTTTCTTATGAAGTTTACGTTCAATTGCGCGTATGACAATTTCGCCAAGGTTTACTATGACACAGTACGCGCGCCTGCCGACGAGGCAACCCGTTGTACTGACCTGTATGTAAGTGCAACACCCTGTACATATAGAATGTCCGATAACTCACGGAGGAGCTGTGGTATACAGGTATATTAAATCAAACTGAACAAAAACTTTCTCTACCATTTTGCGTATATCCACGTAAAATTTTGAGTTATTAATCAAAGAAAATTCATAAAGGGTCACACGACATAAGATAGATGAGCTGTGCTCATCATTCATATATTAGATCAAATTGAACAAAAAAATTCTCTACCACTCTTCGAATAACCACGTAAATATTTAGTTATTAATTAAAGAAGATTAGTGCATTATTGTACACAATTGTACGCCAATTTTCTTTAATTAATAACTAAACATGCACGTGGTTATTTGGAAAATAGTAGAGGATTTTTTTATTCAGTTTAATCTAATATATAAACATACAGCGGCAGACGTCACCGTCACATCTCATCTATAGTATAGTATAGTACGTGATCATTCACGAATCTTCTTTGAGTAATAACTTAAAATTTTACTCTAGAATATTGCTCGCAAAATGATAGAAGAATTTTTTGTTCAATTTACTAATACCAATTGACCTAATTTACTTGTACACCGCGACTCTTCTATGAGTACAGACACCTTGTATATTGCTGATTAATTCTACTAAACGCCAAATTAATCGCTTATTCTGCTTTTAAATGGTGTTAAGAACTACAAATTTAAATATTCTCTCAATTCAATCACAAATACAGCACATACGTTGATAGTCTAAAAAAGATTTAATTATAAAAACCACACATTCGTTAATAGCTAAAAAAAAATATATATATATATATATATATATATATATATATTGCTAATTTCTATAATCACATCTTATTAACTTATCGTAATTATCCAATTAATTTTAATTCTTCTTTCTTTTAATTCTTATTTCTTCTCGCTATAAATCGCGTATTAGAGTAACGATGTGAAGTGATGAGAGAAAGGTAAGCAAACAATTTTACATCACTGACATTTTCTCGATTCATACATACGCGACTGAGCGCGAATTCGACCAGTGAATAAACGATGCATGTATACGATCGACAGTGAAACGGTGTGAACACTTTTTTTAGTGAAGTTAGAACCTCATTTAGTCACATTTAAGGATCATTATTTACGAACTTGCGCGAATAATCGGTTATGACAGGAGCCGAAGTGACGATGCGCAGTATGAAAACAAATTTTATCAAATCAACGTAAAAACGTGTCAATATATTCGAGAATGTCCCAGGTTGAAGCGTTGCAACAGAAGTATTTGAAAAATTAAAGGAGCTTGTACTTTAAATATAAAAGATATCTGATAGCATAACTGAAACTGCAAATCCAGAAAAAATACAAGTATGAAAGTAATGCGAGCCTTCTCTCTCTCTCTCTCTCTCTCTCTCTCTCTCTCTCTCTCTCTCTCTTTCTCTCTCTCTCATACGCGCACACGCATTATATTGAAATATGACTTTTCAATTTCTCGAGTTGCACAACTATAGAACAAGAATTTAACTAAAAATACTCTCGGATGTACTAACATGTTTTCACGATACTTTAATAAAATTTATTTTCATATCACATATTTCAGTTCCTGTCACAACCGATTACCACGCACGTTCGTGAATAATGGACGTTCAACAGAGAAAGATACTTTGCAACTGTTGTGAAACTTGCGAATCTGATTGGTATCTACTCTTAACTAAAATTAAAAGTATATACTGATCAGATTCACGGATTTTACAATAGTTTCAAAACAGCTTTCTTTGCTGAACGCAGCCTATGATTCCCAAAGATGATAACTAGATGGGCTATTAAGTTCACTAAAAAATGTGTTTAAAACGTTTCGTTCTCGACTATATGTATAATCTAACGTAACTTTCACAATGGATTTCTCCTGGACGTCGCGCATTCACCATGATTGCCTGATATGATATTGATTATATAGGCAAGATCAACACATGCGAATCAACCTAACACGTTTAACAAATTTCTTCTCGAATCAACACTTTCCGCATGCCCAACGACGCGATCTGCGCGAGCAATAGCCGGCACATTTTGCATTGATCCGCTTTCAACGCGATCGATTTTTAGCCAACTCTCTGCCGCACAATAACACATAACGTCCTCCACGTTACCGCGGCGAAGAAAATCGCGCACACGTGGTTCGCGATGTATCGGGAAGAATCGCGCACATACGCCGATCAGCGTCGTCCGCGGCGTCGCCGATGAGATGCGCGACACTGAGGGTGATCCTGCCAACGGCGGTCCTGCAGCCGGCGGCCTCGACGCCGCTGCCGGCGCCGCCGCCGCCGCCGCCGCCGCTCGCCACAGTCGTAGCCGCGTTATTGTCGAAGCTCTTGGAGACGAACTGGGCGAGCTGCTCCATCCTCACCGGAGGAACTCTCGCGCGCGACGTCGCGCGCGACCTCGGCACCGACGGCTGCTCGCCGTCCAGAACCCACCGTCGTCGGGGGACGCACGTAGGTGGTCACGTCGTCCTCGCCGTGCCGACATCGGCGTCGCGACGCCACGCGTCGCCTGAGGACGCCATTCGGCCGCCAGCCAATGCGCGGCCAGGTGGGCGTGCTGATATCCGCCTATTCGACCCCGCTTGGCGCCCGTCTCCCTTCACTGTGCCCTTTCGTTACTTCCTCCCTCCTTCGCGTTTCTCGCGGAACCGCGGTGGCCCGGGTCCCCTCGATCCCTTTCCGGAGGCAGGCGTTCTCTCCGCATCCCCAAACCGACGCTCATTAGCATTCGCACCCGTTTTCCGCCCGCTCGCGGAAACGCTCGCGGAAACTACCCCTCGCCGCTGGCCAGCCCGGTGTCGGGCTAGATAGGGTGGTTTCGTCGACCATCCCACCCATCTGCTTTCTCTCTCTCTCCCTCTTTCACGCTCTCTCTCTTTCTCTGCCTCTTGCTCGCTCCTCCTGACCAACCTCCTCGTTTACTCCCGTTTCCCCCCGCGTTTCCGTGGCGTGCGGCCTCCAGGGCTGCTGTTTACCTGGAGACGGACAGAGAGAGGCCGCGGTAATTAATCCGACGCTCTCCGCGGTCGACTCTTTTCCTTTTTTGCCCAGCCTCGTTATCGGTCATCGGATCGTCGACTCCACCGGATAGACCTCTAGCAAAAAGAAAGAGAAAGTCAGTTCTTACAAATGATACCGGGAACTTCATCGACATGTCGTCTCCTTTTCAATGCATTACATATGATATGCGATACGAATCGTGTATATTCGAAGATCGATTGTTAATTCGCAGTTTTGAAATTGTTTCGTAATTATTTCAGCCTCTTAATTTTTCCTTTTGTTCTCTGTTATGTTCTTACATTGTTACAAATTTTGTAAATAATTTGTTAAAATCGCAAGAACTTCGTTGCACTGAGACAGAGCATGTCTAAAAAATAGAAAATATTTATTCAGTTGGTAGGAGAGACCGGAGCTATAAGATGTCCTATATTTCAGAATTTACAACTTTTCAGATAACTAATTATTCTGACTGTTTATACAAACATAATACAGGCAGCCTTTTTTATGTATTAGTGCCCGTCACGATCCTGTTAACTGTATATTTTATTTTATAATAACCAAAATACAAATATGCAGCAACATGATCATTTTGTCCTGGTACCGGGTTCAGTTGCCATGTAGTGCAAGGGGGAGGACTAAAAAAAGAAGGCCACATATATAAAATGTATATTCTGATCAGTGGTTCCGAGGTGTCTGTGAGAGATCCAATCCTTTTATCGACCTTTAATTACACTAAGCAACAAATTGCAAATTCTATCGACTACATAAGTGCGAATAGTCATTTACGATGTATTTTTGCCTACTGAATACAAATATTTTGTCCAAATTTAGCTAGCACGTCAGGATTTTGAGAAAAATAATGCCAAATTATATTTTTATTGCAAAAATTATATTTTTGAAAGTTTTCGTGAGATTATAGCCTTAACCAAATTTTGCTACATTTTGCAAATTTTGCATAACATTTTCATAATTTTGAAACAAAGAAAAAAAATATGTATCAAGTGCGACTCTATAATACTAAATAATTATATTATAATATTGGTAAATAAAATTTTTTACATGGACCACACACACACACACACATTCTTGAAAAAAGATAATTCTACAAAGACACTCTCCTTTATACTATAAAATGAGTAACGATTTCCTTTTTATATCACTTTTACATCGCGAGAAAGATTTACAGTTTTCTTTGTCACATCATGATCGATTAGTATTGTAGTCGCACTTGATACATATTCATTTCATTGTTTCAAAATTATAAAGTTGTAGCAAAATTTGATTAACGGATTCGTGTTTAGAGGTCAAAAGTATGTCGAAAGTGATTAGTTCACACTAATTGGAGAAAAATTGTACGGAACAATGATACTGATGCTGCACAGTGATATGCGCAGTGTTTCTAATTTTGAATCTAGTATTTCTAATTTTAGCTCAGAAACGAATAATCATGCCGAAACGAAACCGCATTTTATAGCTAAAAGTTAATAGTTTTGCGTGGTATTAATGAAATTTAGGAAAAAAATTTGCTGTCGGTACCACAACCTCACGAAAACCCTAGTAAATGCCGTTTTTTGCAACTTTGACGTTATTTTTCTTAAAATTCTGACGTGTTAGTCAAATTTAGACAACGAATTCGTATTCAGCAGACAAAAAATACATCGAAAATGACTATTCACACTCATATAGTTAACAAAATTTGCGATTGGTGTCTAGTGTTATAGTAATTTGTTGCCTAGTGTTATTGTCAATTTTATCTTGTTTGCCCATATGTTCGATTTTAATCATTTTGGAAGTAAAAATTGCTTTTATTATTCGAAACAGTATATCATTATTTGCAAAAAACTTTATTATAGCTAGTAACACGTTGCTTAACTTTATGCACGATGGAGAATATTAATATAAAATTTCGAGAAGCTCGAACATTTACTTTGCTCCCTACTAAATCAGTTTTTTCTATTCTTTAATTATATGTGTATAATATTATCCTGATTTTAATAAAACTCAAGGACAAGTATCTATATTCTAAAATTACTATTTCGCGATTTTGTCCCTTATAGAAATATCATACTAAGAATCATTGATAATTACTTATTATCCAGTATTTTTAATACTGAAAATAAGTAATTATCAATGATTCTTAGTATGATATTTCTATAAGGGATGTCCACTATTCCTCTCAAGATAAATACACTCAAGATAAAGCACGTAAGCAACATACCCCTGGAGCCATCTAAACCCGTTTTATCTGTTTTACAAATAACATACTTACTTAAATCTAAATTCTTTTATATAAATAGGATAAATAATTGCTATGATGAAAAAAGGTAAGATTTCAAGAAAATGTATATTTTCTTATTTGAAAAGTATTTTATATTAGTATAAATATATTATTACATATAAACAGATATAAAAAAATATAAATTTAACCATATATATATATATATATATATATATATATATATATATATATATATATATA
>NW_022639507.1:1451904-1465737 GCF_010583005.1 Odontomachus brunneus | reverse complement strand
ATATATATATATATATATATATATATATATATATATATATATATATATATAAAACATTATTAACATTGTTTTATATCGCCTTAAAGACTGTGGTTAAGTAAATATATTATTACATATATATTACCCGCTAAATAAATATATATATTTATAAATATATTCTTTATTTCTTAGATATTTTTTCTCTCATTGTAAGTACCTGATTTGATACTACTCACCTACTGAATATTCTCATGATTTCATGTAATTCGTCTTTTACGTCACGTACTACTTGCTTTCTCAACTCCTATTTTTCTCTTTCGATATCCATATCTTCTCCTTTCGGCAAGATTACCCTGTTTCTTTCTCTTCCTCCCTTTTCTTCAACGTATAAACGAATTCTCAGGGGCGTCGAAATGATGTACGCCAGCCCGACATAAACTCGATTTCGCTCTTGCCGATCTTGGTTTCTCGCGAACGCAATTTATTGCGTCCGATAAAGTATATCGCGTTTGTCGTTGCATGAGTTTTGTCGGGATAAATTTGACTCTCATTACGAGATATGGAACGCTCTGCGTTTAATATAATCTTAAAGCAAAAATTTGTAATATTTCCATCATGATGACGTTGTATATAAATCCATCAATTTTTCAACAATTATTCAATTCGTAAGAATCTTATGTTGTCAAATTTAGATTATTACATGGAGAGAAAATATATATATTATAGTTTTTTTATTATATAAATTATGTTCTATTTTACTATATTTTTTTATATAATAATGCAGAAACTTAGACTTTCTCACGATTCTCACGACGTGAAACAACCGATGATGGAAATTTCACAATTTCTGCAATTACATTTATAAAATAAACACACTGTACTAGAATCATTAATTCTCTGCGTATGATGTTGGATTTATGAACCCGCACAAATATTCAGTTGCTCATCAACTTTAATGTAAAGAGTCCGGGGAAATCTCAAATAATCTCAAATAATTTGTTTACAGGTTTTGATTTTATTGCGCTACAGCTGGAATTTTTTTATATCTCTACAAAAAACATGTAAAAATATTAATTTTCAACAAAATTATGGTAGTTTAAAGTTGACCGAGTTTGACAGACCTAAATTGTACTGCATGTCTAAAAAATATGATTGTATATGGTTGGTTAAGTTTACATACAATAATGTAACTATTTTATTATATTGTTGCAGTTACAAACTTACTAAAAGTTACATTCTAATTTTGACATTATATTTTGTATGAAATTAACTTGATTTAAAGAAAATCTAAATTTTTCAAAATACTTCAAAATAATATAAAACAATAAAACACATTTGTTTTAATAATAATAAATAATAATACAATAATAATAAATAATAATGTGTATATATAATAAATAATAAATAATGTGTA
The DNA here is from genome assembly GCF_010583005.1 of Odontomachus brunneus. Classification (NCBI taxonomy): domain Eukaryota; kingdom Metazoa; phylum Arthropoda; class Insecta; order Hymenoptera; family Formicidae; genus Odontomachus; species Odontomachus brunneus. Next base: position 1,464,344 of record NW_022639507.1, on the reverse strand, counting down.
TATATAATATATAATGTAACAATAATATATAAAATACTTTTATTTTAATATTACATAATGAAATGTTTTGCATGGTATATATATTATCAACAAATTATAATAATTCTTTTCGTATTTCTTTCATATTTCTATATCATTATATTAGATAATTATGAGTCTTATATGAACTACTTGTATAAGAAATGTAATCTCTACAAATCGTGTAACAAAGTTACTATCAAATTTACATACCCCTTTATCAGGGCAATATTCGAGTTATCAAATCTACTCAGATAAATTTTCATGATTACCACGATGTGAGACAATCAATAATGGAAATTTTACAATTTTTTAAATTACATTTATGAAGTAAATATACTGTGCAAATTAATTATTAAATTTATATCATATAACGATGCAGCAATAAATTAGTAAAACGACAAATAGTAAAAGTTGCACACAGATTTTCATATTATATTTAACATGAAATAAAGTTAATAAAGTTAATAAATTTGGAGCAAATTTTTATAATTTCTTTCGTATTTATTTTGTGTTTCTATTTTATTATTCTATATGTGATAAATAAAGTAGAAATGCAATCAGTCATAAGTGACTCAACGTTGCTGAATTTCATAATATACTTAAAGTTGTAAAGTTTACGTATATCAGTCTAACGGGATATGTTTGGAGTGTATTAGTTTTGATAATATCGCTATTAAAAAAATTTATTTTAATTGTAACGCTGTTGACTAATTCTATTAACGCAACAGTATTTTTTCCATGCAATAAAGCTTCTCTTACTAAGTATGCTAATGCTAATTTTTTAATAGTATAATTTTTTTAATAGTAAGGTTTTTCAGTTCTTAAAATATAAATAATACATATGAAACGGAACGATAATAATTGAAGGCAATGTCAACATGTTTCCTGGTTGCAAAATTTTATTGTAATTTTATAATAATTTTTATTCTAAAATTCTCTCTGTGATAGAATTCTTATATCATGCTTGAGTCGAGTAAATAGTCGTAGCAAATGAAGCAAGACAATTTCAAGACGCATTAATATATCAAAGTATTAGATAAAAAGAGGGGAAACCCATGGAATGCAATACATACTGGACTTGGAGTCGCATACGACTCCATTATAGTACTTACGGGTTAAATCCGCAGAAATTATCCTCCGCGAGAACGACGTTGTTGTCCCGCAAATCCCTCTTCGCCAGGTGAGCGGGATGCGACACTGGGACGTATCCTGCGTGTTTGTCGCCGCCAAACTCGGCAATATTTAAATGGGATTGCGTCGGGGAATGTAATTGCTCGGGCTGGCGGAGTCCACATTGTCGGTCCGTTTTATGGGATATAGACAGACACTGGAACGGAGAAGGATATAGTCCACTTGCGCGAAGTGCAAATAAACATGAGCACGCATCCAGATGGAAATTGCGAATTTGGAACGTCGTTCCCATCCTGCTGTTACATTCCTCATCGAAATCTTAAGCTCTTAATTTTACACTAAAAAAAGATTGGTAATTGTTATTAAATGTATTTGGTTAGTTACAAAATTTAGAATTTAAAGATTCAGTAACTATATAATACCAAATATGATAATAATAACCAAATGCATAGTAGATTTGATGTACAAAGGACTCTTAATCACAGTCAAATGCACTAGAGATTTTAATAATAGTTATCAAATATTTGACATCTATTACCATTTAGTATTTGTAGTATTTGATATTACTAATGTTTAGTATTTGTAGTATTTGTTGATTACTATCGGATATTTGATAAATGTTATGAAATAATTCAATTTTGTTTGATGAAATATTTAATAACTATTAATGTTTATCTTGTTAACACAACGAAATATTTGGTGACTATCACAACTGTACTTATATTAATATATATTATCTAATAATTACTCGTCGCATATTAACTGTTGTTGAATTAATTCCAATATTTATTAGTAAATATAGCATTGTCATGAGTTTTTTAAAAGTTATAAAAATATATTATAAGCGTATCGTCGTAGAGTTTGTAGAACTAAATTATTCAGTCATATAATGCGAGCCAAACATAAAGTGATAGTTACGAAATAATTTAATTACATAAATTAAATGTTTTAAGTAATAGTTTTCAAATTTAGTTGCTTGAAGTATACATTTAGGAACCTAGGAACTAGATTCTGGGTATTTAATACCAAATCAGAAAATGAGATATTTAACTATTACTAAAGCTTGTATCCGAGGTGAAAATTGTTTATGTAATTCTTTTATTTTATTTGAAAAATCTCATCATACCATTTATATATATATATATATATATATATAAATTTAAACTACTTTAAGACATTTATGTTTTCTATTTTTTACATTAAACACTTTTCATCGCGTGTAAAGTTCCGTGTTTCATCCGTGATTTTATTTTGATCCTGTAGTGGTTAATCTTCTCCTTTCTCAGACTTGCTCACCCAATGCTTTACCTTATGATCGAATAGAAACTGATGATTTCTACGAACTTTACGACAATACGCTTATAATATATTTTTATAACTTTTAAAAAACTCGTGACAATGCTATATTTACTAATACTTTTATCGCATAAAAGCATTTGTAATTCTGCACAATCAGTATGACGTAAACTTTGCAGAAAAATGTCAGTATTCTGTAAAATATTCAGTAAAGTTTTCAGCTTTAGCATCCCCTTAAAGTTCCTGGCTCCTCACTATGGAACTCTTGATCCGTAACGTCACAAGCGAGAAAATACATGCAGAAAATTCTTGCAAAATACATTGAAATAAAAGAATTTATCTGTCAAATGATATTTGCAATCGATCAAGTAAATTTTGAAGGAGAGTTGATGTAATAGTCAGAACAGCTCCTTTTTGTCCGAACAATCACAAAAATAATCATAAAATTATTGTGATTTGCAAATCTACCTCTTTAATCTACCTTTTTCTATGGTTTTGTCGTCTAAATTTTACAGCTGTTTAATGATTATTAAAGTAAAAGGAATGTGTTCGAACTATCTACTTAATCGATGACGAGTATCATTTTGTAAACATATTATTTTATTTCAATGTATTTTACAAGAATTTTTAACGTATATTTTCTCGTTTCTGAAATATCATAAATCAAAATGGCCGTGGCAAGATTCCAGAAGCCTTAAGTCGACTCCCCTGATTCTTTGCCTCGAAAAGAATCCGTTACTAAAATTACCTTTGTAGCTTCTGAGGCATACATTTGTACTATATTTCGTGCAACCAGTTAAATGATTGAGAGGTAACGAGCGTTACGCACGCGTTACAATGAATTAACGTGAGACACGAATGGAGAAATGGACTTCTCGCACGTAGCATCAAGAAATATTCTCAGTTTCTAGGAGATGAGAGCTGACAATGGGGAAACGAGCAGGGGCATCCCGTGCGAATGATCAGGACGACAGGACACCCTCTCTTCGCGCCACTCCGGCCGCAGAAGGAGTAAGGGAGAGAGAGTGAGCGCGAGAGGGGGAGAGGAAGAGGGGGAATACATCGACGAGAGCGGCGGAGAGGAGAGGGGGACGAAATGCGAGGGGGGGTGCGGCCTATAACGCAGGCAGACGGAGCCAATCAGGACGCAATGCGATTACCTTAACGAGAAATCCGATTACTTATTCATTCGCCTAACTCGAAATCAGTTTAACTAATCGTTTAATTCGGTCGCTACCTACCGAGAGCCCCACCGGATCTCTCCGGCCCCGGAGAAGAGAGTAGACGGCGGCGAATGGGGTGCGCGGCGGGTTTACGGTGTACTTTCAGGGCCGTGCGGATTTCAAAGCGCGTGAATTTTCGCAGCAAGAGACGTCCGAGACAAACGCGTGATGCGACGTCACGCGGCACGCCCGCAAAATTTCCAGAAGAAATTTCCGCGTGACATACAATTGCATTGCATAGTCATGTTTCGAGGGATTTGTTCGAAATATTTTCCTTAAATTTTTAATTTGTTTTGCATTCATACTATATAAATAGCTTTATTAAAAAAAAGAACAATCGTATTTTTCTTTTTATTTACGAATATCAAACAATTTTTCGTACTTTGTTCTTGATATGTGTGGAAATTGTAACGTAAATGTAATTCAATATTCATATCTTCGCGTAATTATTTAAGTAATTGAAGTAATAATTAAAAGTATGATCATGACAGCAAGCATGACAGAGTTTTTTCGTAATGCTCGTCGCATTTTCATACGACGTGCACTGAAAACATATCTCGTCATTATTTATTCGTTACGTTGATTCGAGAACCATTTCCTCGATTACCGTTTTAAACGGGACAAACGTTTTATCGACTCACCGAGTTGTCAGTTTCCAGGGCGCTTCCCGGCCCTTAATCCGTCTCTGGATTGCAGTCCACCCTTCGCTTACGTACAACACACCACGCATACGCGTGCCCAAGCATTCGCACGCGTACACGTCCACCGAACGCTTGAGCGATAGAGGCGGGGTACGGGGAGCGAAGGAGAGACCTCATTCAATTCAATTACGTAATGAATTGTCGTGTCTTGAGTAAACACCCTTCCTCGCCGCGACTTGCTGGCGGAAAATCCAGGGCGGTATCTCGGCACCGGCACCCCTCTCTATATATCTATATATCTATATATATGTATATGTATATATATATCTCTCTCTCTGATTCTGGGCAGAGTGAAAGGAGGGAGCGGATAGCGGTTTAGGTGAACCGAATCAATCTGGCACCCGCTGTACGAAATCTCTCCCGCTGCACCCTCCGTATGTGTGTTTGTACACGCAAATCCGGCTAGTGATGGGCTCAAGACACATCGATCACCTCGGGTCACTATGACGAGAATCTGGAAACGCGTTAAATATTACTCAAAGCCAGAAACATTTGGGAGTATTCAGTCAGTAAACACGAACTGAAAGTAACATTACACATTATTTTTATAACTTGCCATTCAGTAATGTAAATGCAATATCCATGCAATATCCAATATGTAAATGCAATACATGTGTTGTGTGCCGCAGTTCCGATGCTGAGCGGGTAATTATAACATTGATGTAATGTTACTGTTAGCTGATGTTTACTGAGTAAAGAATTTTGAACATAAGCGAAAACTCGATTTGTGTAATTGTACAAACCAAGTCAAAATCAACTGATTTTCTACTGTCTGGAAACTGAATGAAAACTCGGTTAGAGAAACAGAAAAATTCCTGTGTGGAATATTTCTGTTCAGTTAATTGTTTTTAATTTTCTCAACCAAAATTTGACGCAACCGAATGTTCAAACCAGCATTTTTTTGTTGTAATAACAGAAATATTGTCTCTCGTCATCAATTTTTCTTCTGGTTCTCATTCAATTGCACACACTCAGATTTTTTTTTATGCTAATTTGCGTGAATCTTTTAAAATTTGTATGGTATAATTTTCACTTGAATAATGAAATCTCATAAAATTTGCATAATATAATACTCATGCATCGTCAGACATTTTCCTAAACCTAGTATAGTATAGATATTTTCATAGATCTAGTATAATAAAATAAATATTTCCAGTAAACACAAACTAACAGTAACATTATATCAATATTATAATTTCCTACTCAGCGATGTAACAGTTTTACATACATGTTATATTACATTGTTGAGTAAAAAATTATAACATTGATGTAATGTTATGTTTAATTAGTATTTACTAGTCTATTATTACTTTTATTAAACTCGCTTTAGGAGATTAATAACAACTGTTGCTACATTTACAATAACTACATTTTAGACATTCTCCTATATTTCTGAATATCCGGGGGTCAATCATGAATCTTTTCCCCTAACGTGAACTCGTAAAAAGTGAACATTTCTACATGCTTTTACATCAGAAAATTTTCACTTTTTACGAATTCACGCTAGGGAAAAAGATTCATGATCGACCAGCCGAACATTTAAGGAGTTTGTTTACCAGATATATATTTTCAAAGACTTAAGGGGTATATTTTTAATGGAGCATCAAGGGACCTACTTATAAATTCACTATTTATCAAACAACATAACGTTTTTCATATATTTATTTCACTATCTGAATAATAAATGTTAAAAAGATGCTGAAGTCGATGACGAATTTGAACAATGTCGATAACGCAGAAACGATCGTCACTAACAATCACGTTATTCTTTTCGTATTTCTTGTTCATACAGAATTTACATATGTGTGTTACAGTCAGTGGCACAAAAGCGTGTTAGTTATTTTTCCTAGAATACACAGTCTTTTGTAAAATAATGAATATAGTCTTAACGTATATTATATGCACTAAAATGCGTTTACCTAGTACAGTGTTCAGTCCCCAGTAGTTCAGTGTTCCTCTCTACTATTGAGTAAGTCTCGATGGCGAGGAGGTATATTCTGAACAAGATTTTCCTCTAATGTCTCTGTTAACGACTATCATGTGCGAAGCTGATACGACAACTGTTTCAAAGTAAAAGTCTGTTTTTCCGAAACTTAAATAAATATGGTTGTCTATATTTTTTCAATGAGTTTGGCGTCGGGAGTTGTGAGGACAAACTTATTGTAACGACGTATTTCTCATGTTTTCATTTCGTGCATTTTAGCTTCTGTATTTTGAGACGTTTACGTACGATTATCGTGTAGGCATGGACGAGTTTGAAATTTAGCTTTTAATGCATTTTAACTTCATGTATTACGAACTTTGAAACACAAATATTGTGTTATACACAAGTATTATATCCTAGGTACCTACTGTTTGAATTTGTACTGTTTGCAAACACGCTCTTGTGCCACTGACTGTACTTTGTTTTACTATATTCAGAAACCTTAATCAGAAACCTTATTCAGAAAACTTAACCATACATGTGTAGAAATCTTTCTGCAAATTTTTCGGATATTCTTAAGCTTCTAAATTCAGAGATAAAGGTATAACAATGTTTTTCAAAGTTTTTCTGTTTAGAACATCCACACTTTTGGTATGTACAAGTTGTGGAACTTTTGAATTAGATAAATATTACGCTGACAGCTTGAGATTTTACATTTTAATTTTTTTTTTCGTTTTCGTCACATATTGCGCAAAGCTTCTATTTATTCTTGCATATACTTTCATTGTGTAAAAGTATTTGAAATTTTGTACAACCAATATGACATAAACTTTGCAGAAAAATGTCAATATTCTGTCGGTAAAGTTTTCAGTTTCAGTATCCCTTTAATTTAATAAACTAATTTTATCCCTTTAATTTAATAAACTAATTTTATGATATTTATTTTTGTTCTCATGGAGCTCTGAGAATTTTTTCAGAATTTTTTATTAACTTTTTAGTACTGCATTTTCTTGCATTTTCTTGAAGTAGTAAAAAGTTAATAAAAAATTCTGAAAAAATTCTCAGAGCTCTATGAGATAAAAATAAATAATTTTTATCTCTTGTCATTTTTCGGTAAAATTGATAAAATTTGAATAAGAAATTTATTCAATACACTATCCGACAATTTAACATTTAACATTTATTAGCCTTAGTTAATAAAGAATTTCTCGACTATACGCAATATTTATGTATTGTATATTTGTGACTATTGAATATTCTGACGAAACAATAGAATAGTCAATAGTCAGGATACACGGACATGTAAAAACATTGCGCGTGATCGACAAATTCTTTTGTAACTAGTAAATCTAGTAAATGTTAAGGCTATTATGCATGATAGCGTATAATGTTATCTAAAATATAAAGTAGCGGTTTCCTAATTTACAATCGACTATTACATAAAAATGATGTAGTAAATACTTCGAACTTTTTTCTATGCTGTGTTCCCTAATATGTAACATTTATAATGGTAAGTTTTTTTATTTTGATAGTATTACTTTTTACGAAATTACACTGGAATAATAATCATTTATATTACTTCTATCATAAGGTTATAAGTGAAAAATTATAATATTCAGTAATAAATTTCTCATGAACGGTGCAGGCAAATCGCATGAAACTTTAATTATGAACGTGTTTTACTGCGATAAATATTACATTAAATTTCTGCATAAATTTAAATATTTTGTTTTAAATGTATAAATTCCTCAAATCCAAATAACTCTGAGAGCACTTACTTCATCATTCGAACGAAAAGTTTTCAACTTACATAATAGCGAAGCGATCTCTTTTCGTCTCATTTGTGGGAACGATATCAGTAATTCCGACGTTCTCGCCAAATTAACGGGGCGATTTCGACCGTCGACGATTTGTCACACGACTATCGAACACGGAACGCTGATCAAAGGAGCCAAATGGACATTAATGGCGACAGAGTTAACGTAGCAGATCGAGACAAACGTTGCTAACTGTTTTAGTGCTTTAATTGCTGCAACTTCATACCTGAGCAATTCGATTGCCAGATTACGTGCATGTAATTTCTAGGAATGTTCGGCGAGAATCTCTCAATACACACAGGAAAACAGATATTGCATTCAAATAAATATTACTACTTTCAAGTATTTCATTCAGTTTCAATCTCGACCAGCATAAAATATTAGGTCAATGTTGAATTTATAGAGCTCAAAATAGGGCGAATAAAAAGTCCTGGACCGTTGAAATATCTCGAAAACTAAGCATTTCCGAAAGAAATGTTTCCTATATATATAATAGTTATATATATAGAATTGTATATATTTCCTACATATATAATAGTTGTAGGATTTTAATGATCTATTTATTGATCTGGTTAGTCTGACCTTGGGTGGCGTCGCCAAGGTCTGGTCAAGGTTAACTTTGCTTTTTTAGATAGAAATATGTATTTTTTTATTACGGAATTTTATTCTACGTAAAGAAACAAACAATTTTTGTTTGAAAAATTTTTTCATACGACCCCTATTTTTTAAGATATTTGCGAAAATATCTACAAAATTATTGGTTTCAATAATTTCTTTTTAGTATTGCATTTTCTTGCATTTTCTTGAAGTAGTAAAAAGTTAATAAAAAATTTTGAAAAAATTCTCAGAGCTCTATGAGATAAAAATAAGTAATTTTTATTTCTTGCCATTTTTCGGTAAAGTTGATAGAATTCGAGTAAGAAATTATTAAAGAATAAAATTCCGTAATAAAAAATACATATTTCTATTTAAAAAAGTAAAGTTGATTTTAACTTGACTTTAGCGATGCCACCCAAGGGGTCAGACTGACCAGATCACAGTGAATAGATCATTTAAAACCCTATAACTTTTGTAGAGAACATTTCTTTCGGAAATGCTTAGTTTTCGAGATGTTTCACCGGTCCGGGACTTTTTATTCACCCTATAGAATCTACAGCGACCAATTGTTAGTGAACTAATACGTGCTGCAAATTTATCATAAATTCATCATAAACATTAAATTTTTTCAAACTACATTCTGAATCCTGGCAAGTTTAGTATTTCAATCAGAAATATAAAATTTAAATAAAAATATGGTTTGCATAGAAATAAAAAACAATTTTTTTTCGATATAATTTCATAATATTCTTGTAAAAACAAAAACAAATTCACCTTTTGAGTGCATGATAATATATTTTTCTAAAATTTGTGACGAATATATTTTAAAAGACTATTATTATATTATACAAGAGAATATTATCAGAATAGAACGATAAACTGAATAATCATATAGCTGAATACGTTTCTTTGTGTTACAGCGAGTTGCAAAACGTTTTATATACAATGAATTTGAGAGTTCACCAAACTATCAAAACTGAGAGTCATTAATGTGTGTGCAATGGGTTTGTCCAATAATTATATCATTAATAATTATTATTATTAATTATTATTAGTATTATCTATTATCATTTAGTGTTTTTAAATATATATGTTAATACATTATTATTGCGTAAGCACGTCTCCATAATGGGTGCTTTCCAGTTGCGTACACTGTGTTACACAAAACCAGTTTATTGGTTGCATATTATTTTATAAGATATTTTAGATAATATGTAACCAATAAACTGGTTTTGTGTACGTGGATGTCAAAGTGTGTTAAGCAATTGGAAAGCATCCACTGATTCTTAATTTTTATAGTTTGGTGAGTTTTCATCTTGATGGTGTCTAAACAATCTAACAATCAACTATACAAGATGTTATTATTTACCTTCTAATCATTTATGACAAATTCATTGTTTCTTCTATATCTATAATAATTTTGGTGAGCGTTTGAAACAATTAACTTTGGTGGGAGAAATTGTTTCTAAAAAACATGCAAAGATGACTAGTCCATTTCGGTCAATCGGTTAAAATTCTTTCATATTTTAATAGGTTATTCCGAATAGATTCATCACAATCTGAGATATATTATTATTTCCTAGTTACTTGTGACATATTATTTAAATATGAAGCACGCTACATTTACGTAAGATACAACGACTGAAATCATTGCATAACTCGTCTCACGCGTTTAACTGTTGTTGAATTATCTTTAAAGTTGATTTTTTCAATAACAAAAATATACCACATGCGAACTTTAAAGCCAGTATTCACACAATCAGATCTTATATTTAAGACCGTCTTAAGTTCATCTTCAGATGTTTCATCTTCAGATGTTATACGAATTATTTCGTTGAATATGAAATATCTGAAGATGAATTTAAGACAGTATTATATAAAATTCGATTATGAATACCATCTTATGAACATTATTAAAAAATGGTGGCTGTAGGTAAATTTTACAGGTTCCTGCATTACCATATCATTCTGTTTTATCCAACTTTTTCTCCAAAAGGTTCTTATTTCCTCCACAATTTTTAATATTACATGCTATTTTAATTTTTTATTCTTTTTTATTGTATTTATTTTTGCTAATAAATTGATAGTTTTAGATATCACGTCTTATTTTAAAAATATATCTTTATTAAAAATATATTTTTTAATAAATAAACCCATACAGCACAAGTAGATTCTGAGCATGTTCTCAGTATATCGTAAACGTAGATAGTGTACCCTTATAGAAATATCATACTAAGAATCATTGATAATTACTTATTTTCAGTATTAAAAATACTGGATAATAAGTAATTATCAATGATATGATTCTTAGTATGATATTTCTATAAGGGTATATTCTATGAATATTCGAAATACGTACTATGATATTTTGAGAATGTACTGATGATGTTTCTATGTCTTTCACCGAAGCTTATTCAGTATACAGGGTGTAAAAAAATTAGACCGACAAACTTTGAGGGGAAATACCCTTATAGAAAAGTATCACTGGCTGTGATAAATTGGCCAGTAATAAATAGTAATTTTATTACTCGTACGAGTAATAAAATTATTGAACGACAGTAATTATCACTGGCTAAATTATTACTTATCAGTATTACATTTCTATAAGGGTAGAGGACATAAAAACAAACATATTTTGTTAATAATGTTTTTCTCTACGACGTTTTGTTTTAATACTACAAGGTACAAAATAGAAATTTTATGATTTTAACAAAAAACAAACATATAAGTGGAAAAATTAAATTTATTTCAATTACACATATATATTTTAATCTTCAAAAAACAATGAACAAAAGAACGGAACAAAAATGCGCAATTGATTAGCTTAATTTATAATAAATGTTTAAAAATTCCTCCATTTGCTTCAACACTTTTATGGGGGCATGTGAAAACTCTCATTTATGAGACACCTATTGAAACAGAAGCAGAATTGGTAGCCCGAATTACTGCTGCAGCATATTAGGTTCAGAATATTCCTGCAGTCTTCGAGCGTATGAAACAATCAATATTTCGACGATGTTATCTTTGTGTTGAAGCAAATAAAGGAATTTTTGAATATTTATTATAAATTGAGCTAATCAATTGCGCATTTTTGTTCTGTTCTTTTGTTCATTGTTTGTTAAAGATTAAAATATATGTGTAATTAAAATAAATTTAATTTTTCCACTTATGTTTGTTTTTTGTTAAAATCATAAAATTCCTATTTTGTACCCTGTAGTATTAAAACGAAGCGTCGTAGAGAAAAACATTATTAACAAAATATGTTTGTTTTTATGTCCTCTATTTCCCCTCAAAGTTTGTCGATCTAATTTTTTTATACCCTGTATATTGAAAATATTACTTATATATATTGTCAGTATATTGTCAGTATATCAACAAAATATTTTGAGTATATTACTAGAATTTATTAGAAATATCTTTTGGTATTCCTTATAGAAATATCATACTAAGAATCATTGATAATTACTTATTTTCAATATTAAAAATACTAGATAATAAGTAATTATCAATGATTCTTAGTATGATATTTCTATAAGGGATGTTACGAGTATATTCATAGAATATATATGTATACCCAGACAGCACAAAATATTCATAAAACATTTACAAAATATTTATAAGATTTATTTGAATATTTCATATAAATATTTACTACAGTAAAAGCACCAAAAGCGATATATCACTTTGTTTTTAGAGGTTACATCTTAATATAAAGCTCAAAATATAAATG
>NW_022639507.1:1448868-1451894 GCF_010583005.1 Odontomachus brunneus | reverse complement strand
GGAAAGCTCTCGAGATGTGCTATAAGAATATGCAATGAAAAATGGGGTGTTCCATTTAAAAAAATTAATGTGACCTTGACCTGACCTTCGCTACGCAACCCAAGGTCAAACTGATGTGATCAGTAAATACATCTTTTTAAACGCCACAACTTTTGTCTGAAACATTTTTTTGTAAAACTTATATTTTTCCTGATATTCGGGCGTCTCGGTACTTTCCGAACACCCTGTATATATATATATATATATATATATATATATATATATATATATATATATCGTCGATATTGAGATTATTTAATAGAAAGTTACTATTTAATACGCGTATCAAATGCACGATGTAAACTAGGCCTATATAAGTATAGACTGCTAGTTGGCCTTTTCATGCTGTAATCAATATGAAGAGCGCCTCCAAAGAATAAGTGGCGAATTGCAGTACTTCGATGACATATTGTGAATTCACGCGTAATAGCAAATCTTTACCAATTCAATGCTTGATATAATAAATTTAATAATACACAAAACAGTAGACACTTTCGAAGGGAAAAGTGAGAGAAGAAAGGGATTGATTATTAAATACATATTAACAATGGTTAAATATTGTTTCATAAATGGATGTTACTCATCCACTTATAAAAAAAAGAAAGAAGACAAAACGAATTTGGTACAATTTTTTAGGTTAGTTATTTATTTTTTTGTAACCTAAAATTTCATATATTGCAAAATAAAGTTTCTTGTTGAAAGTAATTATTAAACATTATTTTATGATACATTAAATTATTCTTGATATATGAATGTTATACTGAAAAATAAATGTTAATCTATTAATATGATTGGTATTGAATAGAATTCCATCAAACTCGGTCATTAAAAAGCAGTGGTTAGAGGCATTTATTGCTGCTGGTCACAGCAAAGAACATGTGGTACAAATTAAAAAATATAGTACAATATGCAGCCGGCACTTTACAAGAGATTGCATTGAAAAAATAGGGTTATCATGTGGTAGGTTGAAAGAAAACTCTGTGCCGACAATATTTCCAAATACACTGAGTGGCAACACAGCAAGGTACTAATGTTTTATATATGAGTAAATTTGTATGTATATGTATTTGAATTTTCCCAGATAGAAAAATGTATTCATTCTGAGCTCATATTGTATTCATGTATCTTCAAGCATGAGGACAAGAATAGACATCGATACAGGCTCATATGTGCCTCAGAATGTAGACATGTTATGATGTCACAAAAATACCTCATTTAATAATAATAATCAATATCAATATTTGCAATATAATTTGTACATCATTTGTGTGCATCTGGTGCTCATGTCATGAGATTACGTAATGATCTTTAAAAAAGTATCTTGGAGTAAATTGGTTAAGTAAATTGGAGTCATAGTATGAAGTCACATTGTGATGAAACATCATCACGCATTTCTATCTGGGTTATATGTTATTTTATTATATGTGTTTGAACATTAAAATTGTCATGTTTTTAGTATGGCTGGCATAGACAAAAATATATCAGCAAATACCTCATTTGTACAAACGGATATTAGACAACGTGAAGAGATAAGTGACGAAACTGTTTCAACAAAACGTATATGTTACGCAGGTGACATAAACGTAGAAAAAGTGGGAAGCATGTCACCAAGAGTAGTAGCGAAATCCATGAATATATTAAAAAAGACATGTGAAAAGAAAAATATAGTTATTAAACGATTAAGAGTACAGTTACATCGCCAAAGAAGAAAGATTGAAAACTTAGAAACTTTATTGAATAAACTGCAAACAAAGGGTCTTTTTTCTTCAACTTCGCCTGACATTGTACAGGTATGACAAAGAACAAGCGCATTAAATAAAAAGCAAACAAAATGTCATTCAATATGACATATTTTGTATTGTATATAATATACTTATAATGCCATTCAATAACCTAATAAGTAGTATACTAAGGCTGAATCCTCATACAGACTACGGCGCTTTAGCACCAGCGCTCAAACGCTGTTTCAAATGTTGAGCAACAGCCAATGAGAGGTGTCCAATTGAGTACAATCGAAGTGATACTTTTTGTCAAATTTTATAAATAAACTAAATAAATGGTAAACTATTTTTATTATGTTTCTTTGTATTAAATGATATGTAATCTATTTGATTTTACATGTTTTTCACAAAATTAAAAAATTCGATCTTTAGCAGCCATAAAACTGATCTAGTGATTTTTTGATGACAATGCGTGTCCAAAGTTCGACCAAGTTCAACTTTTTCAAACAGCATATATACGCACATATGAAATTTTTGGCTACACAATATACAATAGTGTATGTACGTGTGTACGTAGAATACGTACTATATATGGTGAAAGAAAAATTCATTTAATTCGATGTTGATTTGTTTAAACATCGGTGTAATACCGGATTAATGAATTTTTTTCTTTTACTAAATGTAGTACGTATTATACGTAGAAATAGTTAAAAAAAAGTTGTACAAATAGTTGAAAAGTTGCAAGAAATGGCCAAAGTAAGTACTTCAGCGAATATCTTTTGCAATAAGATTCCACAATATATTGTGGAAATAAATGTGTATATTAGAAATAATAAATATAATTGCACATTCCATATTAAATGTGTAATAAAATTCTGAAGAATTATATTATTTGTTGAAACAAGGTAATAGTTACAGCGAATAACATTACGTTATTGATAACTGAACAAATTTTTAGGAAATCGTGTAATTTTTTATTGAATCTTCATACAAAATACCCAGATAGATAAATTTCGTTATATATTTTCTGCAAGATGCTTCCTCATATAACAAGCAGATATGTAGCATGCGTGCTTCATATGACAAGAATTTTGACACAATATAAAAGACGTGATCTGATGTCACAAAAATTGAGGCAATTACAACGATATTCTGATATCATTTTATACATCATAAAATTGCATCAGAATACCGCTGTAATATTGCCTCAATTTTTATGACATCAGATGATGTCTTTTATATTCTGCCAAAACTCTCTTGTCATAT
>NW_022639507.1:1445336-1446409 GCF_010583005.1 Odontomachus brunneus | reverse complement strand
TATTTTGTTTTGTTACTTACGTGTATTTATTTATATGCGTATATATGTACGCTATATATTTACGTGTACGTTTTTACACTAACCTGTCTTCTTTTTCTTCTTTAAATTAATGGCCCGTAATGAATCCTCTAACAACACTGTCTAAATGCCTAAAAAATAAGTTGAGCATTGTAGGTTAGATTATTGTTAAACTTTTAACAAAGCTTTTTAATTACATATAAATTCACTTCCATAATTTTTAGAATTAATTGACTAACTTACTTGTATTTATACGCGATCTTTTCCATACATATAATTTTCTATATATAATTTTATTACAAGTTTACAAAGTCTACAGTTCTGATAGAAATCCGAATATATCTGCGATGACACATAGGCACATACACTTTGGTGTTTAAGCGCCAAAAAATAATGAAAAACTCAATCCTCATGATAGCGCTGTTGCTTTAACGCCGTTTTCTTATTATTTACTCCCACCATCCGTTTTTCACCAATAAGCGTTCGGTGTCAAAGCGCCGGTGTCTGTATGAGGATCCAGCCTAACAGAACAGTAGCAACACTGCAGTCATCTATGTTAGGATTAGGATCATGTGTATGTAAATATTCGATAATAGGCCGTTGCAGATAAGCATATGATTATAAACCAAATTGCACAAGGAAAGGTGAACAGAATGTACCCAACTCAATTACGAGCATGCTCTAACTGTGAATTTTTACAATCCAAAAACATTTAATTATATCTGCACAGTGTTCGAAAATAAACTCCATCAACAATTAAAAGTTGGTACGGTAGTATTAGAGGATCATTTGGGTTCTCCTTAGAAACTGTAGAAATATTAAAACAAAGATGTGAAGCTGCTGGTGATAAAAAATTGTACGCTTGTTTAACAATGGATGAGATAGCCATTAGATAGCAAGTTCAATGGAATAATGTCGAGAACATTTGTTGGATATGTCGATCATGGACTCGTAATACCAAATCCAGACGATTTACCTTTCGCAAAAGAAGCTTTAGTTTACCTTTTAAAATATATTAATGAGCGGTGAAAAATACCTGTACCTGTTTTCAGCTC
>NW_022639507.1:1443441-1445326 GCF_010583005.1 Odontomachus brunneus | reverse complement strand
TAGACATGTTATGATGTCACAAAAATACCTCATTTAATAATAATAATCAATATCAATATTTGCAATATAATTTGTACATCATTTGTGTGCATCTGGTGCTCATGTCATGAGATTACGTAATGATCTTTAAAAAAGTATCTTGGAGTAAATTGGTTAAGTAAATTGGAGTCATAGTATGAAGTCACATTGTGATGAAACATCATCACGCATTTCTATCTGGGTTATATGTTATTTTATTATATGTGTTTGAACATTAAAATTGTCATGTTTTTAGTATGGCTGGCATAGACAAAAATATATCAGCAAATACCTCATTTGTACAAACGGATATTAGACAACGTGAAGAGATAAGTGACGAAACTGTTTCAACAAAACGTATATGTTACGCAGGTGACATAAACGTAGAAAAAGTGGGAAGCATGTCACCAAGAGTAGTAGCGAAATCCATGAATATATTAAAAAAGACATGTGAAAAGAAAAATATAGTTATTAAACGATTAAGAGTACAGTTACATCGCCAAAGAAGAAAGATTGAAAACTTAGAAACTTTATTGAATAAACTGCAAACAAAGGGTCTTTTTTCTTCAACTTCGCCTGACATTGTACAGGTATGACAAAGAACAAGCGCATTAAATAAAAAGCAAACAAAATGTCATTCAATATGACATATTTTGTATTGTATATAATATACTTATAATGCCATTCAATAACCTAATAAGTAGTATACTAAGGCTGAATCCTCATACAGACTACGGCGCTTTAGCACCAGCGCTCAAACGCTGTTTCAAATGTTGAGCAACAGCCAATGAGAGGTGTCCAATTGAGTACAATCGAAGTGATACTTTTTGTCAAATTTTATAAATAAACTAAATAAATGGTAAACTATTTTTATTATGTTTCTTTGTATTAAATGATATGTAATCTATTTGATTTTACATGTTTTTCACAAAATTAAAAAATTCGATCTTTAGCAGCCATAAAACTGATCTAGTGATTTTTTGATGACAATGCGTGTCCAAAGTTCGACCAAGTTCAACTTTTTCAAACAGCATATATACGCACATATGAAATTTTTGACTACACAATATACAATAGTGTATGTACGTGTGTACGTAGAATACGTACTATATATGGTGAAAGAAAAATTCATTTAATTCGATGTTGATCTGTTTAAACATCGGTGTAATACCGGATTAATGAATTTTTTTCTTTTACTAAATGTAGTACGTATTATACGTAGAAATAGTTAAAAAAAAGTTGTACAAATAGTTGAAAAGTTGCAAGAAATGGCCAAAGTAAGTACTTCAGCGAATATCTTTTGCAATAAGATTCCACAATATATTGTGGAAATAAATGTGTATATTAGAAATAATAAATATAATTGCACATTCCATATTAAATGTGTAATAAAATTCTGAAGAATTATATTATTTGTTGAAACAAGGTAATAGTTACAGCGAATAACATTACGTTATTGATAACTGAACAAATTTTTAGGAAATCGTGTAATTTTTTATTGAATCTTCATACAAAATACCCAGATAGATAAATTTCGTTATATATTTTCTGCAAGATGCTTCCTCATATAACAAGCAGATATGTAGCATGCGTGCTTCATATGACAAGAATTTTGACACAATATAAAAGACGTGATCTGATGTCACAAAAATTGAGGCAATTACAACGATATTCTGATATCATTTTATACATCATAAAATTGCATCAGAATACCGCTGTAATATTGCCTCAATTTTTATGACATCAGATGATGTCTTTTATATTCTGCCAAAACTCTCTTGTCATATGAGGCACGCATGCTGCATATCTGCTTCTTATATAAGGACGCATTTTGCAGAAAATATGCACCACAATCTGTCTATCTGGG
>NW_022639507.1:1442826-1443431 GCF_010583005.1 Odontomachus brunneus | reverse complement strand
TACGCAGAACATTGTCAATATTTAAATATTAATATCCCACACAGCACGTAATATCGCAGAAATATCACAGCAATATTATATTTTCATTACAATATTACCAGGGAATATAACAGAAATAATGCTGGGATATTACTAAGATATCACAGTAATATTAAAATGTCCGCGACAAATGCATCACAGTAATATAATGGTGAAATCACAATGATATTACTGTGAGAAAATTATAATATTTAAAGAAATATACTTATATATTCCTAGTTTTCTCATGTTTCATAAACTATTACGTATCGAAGATTGTTAAATACACTCCAAGACTTTCGTGAAATCCTCCAGCGATAATTTCGACCCCAAGCAGTATACCAATGGTCACCCCCATCCATGTCCTGACCGCATTAAACTGTTGCTTAACTTGACGACCGAGCGCGCACGCGGTGACTCTGATGACTCCAACGATGTTCTTATAATTCATGCTTATATAATATATCCTTATAGTCCCTTATAGAAATATCATACTAAGAATCATTGATAATTACTTATTATGCAGTATTTTTAATACTGAAAATAAGTAATTATCAATGATTCTTAGTATGATATTTCTATAAGGG
>NW_022639507.1:1442715-1442816 GCF_010583005.1 Odontomachus brunneus | reverse complement strand
CCGCATTAAACTGTTGCTTAACCTGACGATCGAGCGCGCACGCGGTGACTCTGATGACTCCAACGATGTTCTTATAATTCATGCTTATATAATATATCCTT
>NW_022639507.1:1442117-1442705 GCF_010583005.1 Odontomachus brunneus | reverse complement strand
TGTCACTTACAGTTATAATCTTTTCAGAGATTATTGCAATGCATGTTTACATAAGTTAACATGTAAATTTTCTTCTTGTAGAAAAACATTTGTGCATTATGTGATACAGCAATAGATATTGACATGGTAATGGACCATGAGTGTTACGAAGGATATACTAAAATCCATGTTGATGATGCAGGCTACATATATCCACAGCTTGGTAAGTTTTTATCTTTTGTATCGCAATTATTAAAAATGATTATTGACATATAAATTATATTCAAGAGCATACTTATATAGCGTATTATATTCGAGGACATACTGTATAGATACACTTTTGCAGATAATGGTATGATTGTCGACCCAAATGAAATTCATGATGAACCATTGACCGAGATTCTTAGGAATGAAATGTTGATTAGCGAAGTCCAAAAGCGAGAAGCCTTATGGAATTTTAAAATTCCTGTTACCGAAAGGGGCAGGAGTATTATTCAGATATTATGGGAGGAGGTAGTGTCTGCTATGAATGGTATGTTAGTCAAGCACAATCGTATTTCTTCATATAAAATATTCTCGAAACAATAATTAGTTTGCAATTTTCCTTAG
>NW_022639507.1:1437604-1439670 GCF_010583005.1 Odontomachus brunneus | reverse complement strand
TATTTTGTTTTGTTACTTACGTGTATTTATTTATATGCGTATATATGTACGCTATATATTTACGTGTACGTTTTTACACTAACCTGTCTTCTTTTTCTTCTTTAAATTAATGGCCCGTAATGAATCCTCTAACAACACTGTCTAAATGCCTAAAAAATAAGTTGAGCATTGTAGGTTAGATTATTGTTAAACTTTTAACAAAGCTTTTTAATTACATATAAATTCACTTCCATAATTTTTAGAATTAATTGACTAACTTACTTGTATTTATACGCGATCTTTTCCATACATATAATTTTCTATATATAATTTTATTACAAGTTTACAAAGTCTACAGTTCTGATAGAAATCCGAATATATCTGCGATGACACATAGGCACATACACTTTGGTGTTTAAGCGCCAAAAAATAATGAAAAACTCAATCCTCATGATAGCGCTGTTGCTTTAACGCCGTTTTCTTATTATTTACTCCCACCATCCGTTTTTCACCAATAAGCGTTCGGTGTCAAAGCGCCGGTGTCTGTATGAGGATCCAGCCTAACAGAACAGTAGCAACACTGCAGTCATCTATGTTAGGATTAGGATCATGTGTATGTAAATATTCGATAATAGGCCGTTGCAGATAAGCATATGATTATAAACCAAATTGCACAAGGAAAGGTGAACAGAATGTACCCAACTCAATTACGAGCATGCTCTAACTGTGAATTTTTACAATCCAAAAACATTTAATTATATCTGCACAGTGTTCGAAAATAAACTCCATCAACAATTAAAAGTTGGTACGGTAGTATTAGAGGATCATTTGGGTTCTCCTTAGAAACTGTAGAAATATTAAAACAAAGATGTGAAGCTGCTGGTGATAAAAAATTGTACGCTTGTTTAACAATGGATGAGATAGCCATTAGATAGCAAGTTCAATGGAATAATGTCGAGAACATTTGTTGGATATGTCGATCATGGACTCGTAATACCAAATCCAGACGATTTACCTTTCGCAAAAGAAGCTTTAGTTTACCTTTTAAAATATATTAATGAGCGGTGAAAAATACCTGTACCTGTTTTCAGCTCTTTCATGAATGTGAAACAATTAACTCCCAATTTATTAATAGAAAGAGTTTTAGTTTTTTACGATCTCCTACCATAGACACTTCTAAAATAAACTAACAGTAAGATTTGAAACGGCACATAAGGAGCAAGCACGGATGTCTTAGTGATATTAAATACTAATATTAATATGATTTTTAATATTAATATAATTGTGGGAGGATAAAATTGTCCAGTATGTTAAACGCACGTATCGAAATTTTTTCTTCGATTATCGTACGCGGAGAATCAACCTTCCATACTTAGACCGATTCTTGAGTCCCAATTTTTATATATATATTTTTTATTAAAATCCTAAACCCCATTAAACCGATGACTCAAATAGATTCATTATATACCCTTATAGAAATATCATACTAAGAATCATTGATTAATTACTTATTTTCAGTATTAAAAGTACAGTATTTAGTAATATTCTGTAATTCAAATACAGCTTTTAGTACTGAAGTATTTCAATATTTAATGTTACAAATCCTACCTTATGATTGATTTCAATACTTAAATATTGATATGTAATACTTCGTCCAGTGATAAAATACTTACGCAGAACATTGTCAATATTTAAATATTAATATCCCACACAGCACGTAATATCGCAGAAATATCACAGCAATATTATATTTTCATTACAATATTACCAGGGAATATAACAGAAATAATGCTGGGATATTACTAAGATATCACAGTAATATTAAAATGTCCGCGACAAATGCATCACAGTAATATAATGGTGAAATCACAATGATATTACTGTGAGAAAATTATAATATTTAAAGAAATATACTTATATATTCCTAGTTTTCTCATGTTTCATAAACTATTACGTATCGAAGATTGTTAAATACACTCCAAGACTTTCGTGAAATCCTCCAGCGATAATTTCGACCCCAAGCAGTATACCAATGGTCACCCCCATCCATGTCCTGACCGCATTAAACTGTTGCTTAACTTGACGAC
>NW_022639507.1:1437466-1437594 GCF_010583005.1 Odontomachus brunneus | reverse complement strand
CTTCATATAAAATATTCTCGAAACAATAATTAGTTTGCAATTTTCCTTAGATAACATCAAAGATGTTAATGAGGCCAAGAATATATGGAAAAAACTTTGTTACAATTACAGCCGAATTTTAATACGGG
>NW_022639507.1:1437233-1437456 GCF_010583005.1 Odontomachus brunneus | reverse complement strand
CATTGATAATTACTTATTATGCAGTATTTTTAATACTGAAAATAAGTAATTATCAATGATTCTTAGTATGATATTTCTATAAGGGGTGTTCACAGTATATTTTAATATACTTAGCAAATAATAGTTATATAATTTTTACTTAGTGTTTGTTGGATAATTTGCTGATAGATATTGAAACAATGCAACAACATTCGATATGCGATAAATATTGATGTAATGTAGT
>NW_022639507.1:1436800-1437073 GCF_010583005.1 Odontomachus brunneus | reverse complement strand
AGTGAACCAGTGATAATTACTTTTACATTTTTAACAAAATGTTATAATGATTAATCCAACAAAAGAAAATTAAAAAATCCAAGAAAATCCAAATTAAGCAAATTGAATTACTAAATTTTAAGAAAAACTTTTAAAAAATATTATTTAAAACAATTGTGTTGTTTCATCAAATGACATGGTTTCCTTGAATGAAATAAAAGTTTTATTTTCATCATTTTAAAAAATGATATTTCGTTTAAGAATATAATATTTTAATGAAATAAAAAAAAACAC
>NW_022639507.1:1436256-1436632 GCF_010583005.1 Odontomachus brunneus | reverse complement strand
ATTCGTAATATTTTTTTAAATATTACTGCAATATTGCTAAAGTAATATTGCAAATTAATGTCACTGCAAAGTCTCTGCAACATTGCACTGCAATATGCAATCTTGCAACGTTGTAGCAATGTTGCTGCAAGCTTCTGTGCTGTATGGGCATTGCTGAGATTCAAGCCTGAGACCTCTCCCAGGTAGCAGACACGTCAAAATGACATCCAAATCTAAGTAAATTCAGGATAAAATATAACCAAGGAATGATCAAAAAATCGTGAGAATATCGTCAAAATGATAGTCTAATGTTATAGATCGATGACGACATTTTAGACGACTTAATGACGTTTTATGACGTCTCTAAACGTCAACAATACGTTTTTAAGACGTCGTT
>NW_022639507.1:1435679-1436246 GCF_010583005.1 Odontomachus brunneus | reverse complement strand
TTACATTCGCAATTATCGGTTTTCTAAAAATCCTCCATTGTGACACAAGAATGCCAAATGTACTCTCAATCATTCTCCGTGCCCTGCTTAATCGATAATTATAAATTCTTTGATCCACACTTAATCCGCCTCTTCCAGGATATGGACGCATCATATAAGTCGTCAATGGAAATGCTTCGTCGCCAATCAAAACATGTGGTAGTACAGGACCATCCTCGTAAATTTATTTAGCTGGTGGCATATCAGCTTCTCCGTTAATTAATGCCTGTCCAATTGATGATTTTTTAAATATTCCTCCATCGCTTTGACGTCCTTCAGCGCCAATGTCAACTATGGTGAATTTGTAATTTGCATCACATATGGCTAATAATACTAAGCTATGACTGCTTTTGTAATTGTAGTATGTCGATCCTGAATGTTGTGGAGCCTGCAAAATATATACATTAACGTATGTGACGGTAACATGTTCTAAACTGATTACAATGTAAAATTAATTCAACTAATTTCCATCTAACAGATTAGAATATATATATATATATATATATATATATATATATATATATATAT
>NW_022639507.1:1430974-1431449 GCF_010583005.1 Odontomachus brunneus | reverse complement strand
CCAAGATTTTTACATTACAGTAATTTCCTTGCTAACAATGAAAAATGCATGAACGTTCGAGCGAGCGAAACAGTCGTCGGGACACCGCGTATTGCTCACGTATAGACGAGACAGTGTGAGTCAAGCGTTTTCTTAGTGTGTGTCACACGTATTTTAGGACGGCATTTCTGTCCAGACGTCTTATAATGCTATTTCTCTCGTTCTTACGTTTGCGATAGAGGATGGAAGATCGCCGCGACTCCCACCACTATTCCCTCTCCAAGCGTCCGACGATCGTATACCGCTAGCTCCCTCCGCCACTCCGTGCTGCTCTTAGCTCACCTACACGCAGCAGTGTATGAGTGACGCGTTATCGTGTGCGAGTCACACGGATATTCGGACGGCATTAACGCCGGTGCGTGTACATATGGTATATCCATATACGAAAGCATATGATTTATTTAAAAGAAAAGAATAGATTCTTTTAAAATACATA
>NW_022639507.1:1430523-1430964 GCF_010583005.1 Odontomachus brunneus | reverse complement strand
ACCTCTACCTCCACCGCCTGAACTTGTCTTACCACCATTACCTGCTATGCTACCGCAGAACGATGAGATAGAAAACGTGATAGGACTAGTTCGGGTAGCGTTAAACAGAATATCTCTTTCAAAGAGACATCACTATATTTTAGAATTACTTACATTTTTATATTTACGCGAAAACTCTTACAAATAAAAAATATTGTCAAAAATTATTTAAAAAATAAAGGAATATATATTAAGTAAAATGTATATTAAGTAATATAATACAAATATATTTTATATAACATTTCATCTCAAATTTATTTTACAAAATTATCTTTTTGAATTTCATGACAATGATCGAACTCGACTTTAAAATTACTAAATTCGTACAATTCTAAAGATAATAAATATATATTTATAAAATAATTTAACTAATTGTTGACATTTTGTTTTAAATTTTTAATA
>NW_022639507.1:1430353-1430513 GCF_010583005.1 Odontomachus brunneus | reverse complement strand
AGAAAGTATGTAGAAAGTATATTTAAAAAATATTTACATGTTTTAAAAGTAAAATAAATTATTAAATAAATTTAAATAAATTTTTTAAGTAAATTAAATTAAGTTAAATTTAAGTAAATTTAAATAAATTTTTAAGTAAAGTAAATTAAGTTAAATTTAA
>NW_022639507.1:1430190-1430343 GCF_010583005.1 Odontomachus brunneus | reverse complement strand
TTTGATCCAAGACGACATATGTTTTGCATTCCACCTAAATTGCTCATTGTATCATCACTGAATTCTAATTCGCCAGTTTCATCATCGGCGTTGTCCGCATCCTGTATAAAATTATGCAAGCAAACGCAAACCTCAATGATTTTATGTACATTT
>NW_022639507.1:1429455-1430180 GCF_010583005.1 Odontomachus brunneus | reverse complement strand
AGTTTTTACATTTAAAAACACTAATTTTCTCCTTGTAAAGAAATCATTTGTTTATTCTTATATATATAGATATTTTAAATCAAAGAAATCACTTTTATAAATTCATAATTTTACAGCTTATTTTACAAATTTAAAAAAATATTTTTTTATATTTATTACATATTTTCTAAAATTTAACAAATATTCTTTTAAGTTAAGAAATTATATGTAACAAAATATATTTCTCTTATTTAAAGAATTTTTTTCTATTGTACATTACCAATTTAAATTTCGATTTTCTTATTTCTTTATTAATTTAATAATTATAAATAATTATATTTATTTTTTTCATGTGCAATATTTATAGAAATATTTACAAAATATTAATTTTTTGTTTACAATAAATATTATGAAAAATATTTAGATATTTCTATATTTTAATAATATTTTGAATATAGATTTTCATAATTTTTCCTCTCTCTTTATGTATATATATACAGGGTGTCCTAAAACCACCGGAATTGCTCTTAATAGTAGATTCCTTACAATATTTTAAGAAGAAAATTCTAATACAAAAATGTCGAAGCTATAATAGCTTTTAAACGGGAAGCGATTACATTTAACGAATGGCAGGGCTGAGATTTCACGCGCTCAGGTATGGAAAAATGACAAATGCAAAAAGTGCTCCTATTGATGGGACGCTTTTTTTATGATATTATTGTCATATAAATTTGCAATCTGTTTTC
>NW_022639507.1:1429336-1429445 GCF_010583005.1 Odontomachus brunneus | reverse complement strand
CTTGTGATTTTGGTACTGGCAGAACTAGTGGAGCTAATTTTGTCCACAGCTCTTTACAAGTTTCCGAAATTATTTGAGAAACTGTATTTGTCCCAACACCAAATTCATA
>NW_022639507.1:1428560-1429326 GCF_010583005.1 Odontomachus brunneus | reverse complement strand
GATTTTGGTATTGGCAGAACTAGTGGAGCTAATTTTGTCCACAGCGCTTTACAAGTTTCCGAAATTATTTGAGAAACTGTACTTGTCCCAAAACCAAATTCATCTGACATAGACACTTGACTATCACCTGATGCTAGGTATCTATTCATTAAATGAAGTAATATTAGTAACATTTAAAAATCAAGATTAAAAATTAATATTTAAAAATCATCGTTAAAATTTTGTTCATTCTTTGATTTAAACCACGAATTGAATTATACCAACACCAACTGATTTTTTCTCATTTGCACATTTAAAAATTAGAAATGTTACGTACCTTAATGTTAATAACACGCAATAAGACGCTCTTCAGGTGAGATTGGTGTCCGTATCGCATCCTCTTTTGTAATTATTGGAGCAACCAGTATTAATAAATTGTCAAATTGTTCTTTGGTCATGCGACAATAATTTTTAAACATTGTTGGATCATTTAAAATGATAGGGTATACTTTATAAAAAGCGCCGAAATCTTGTCTATTTTTACATAAATCTGACATTCAGAAGCGTTTACATTTATATTTCTTTGTTTTTTCCATACTTAACGCAGCTATTACAGCTAGTAATTTGCGTCGTTGTGAGACTTGTTGGTAATACATGTAATAATCTCGTTTATATTTGAGTACTGCTAATTGTACTTGATATTGATAAAGAATCTTCGGATCCATAACTAAATAAAGAAAATAAGGTATAAATATTTATTACTCAAAGGCTTCTCAAGAGCGATAAA
>NW_022639507.1:1428438-1428550 GCF_010583005.1 Odontomachus brunneus | reverse complement strand
TAAGAATCATTTATAATTACTTATTTTCAGTATTAAAAATACTGGATAATAAGTAATTATCAATGATTCTTAGTATGATATTTCTATAAGGGTACATAATTGTGCGGGTCGC
>NW_022639507.1:1427569-1428428 GCF_010583005.1 Odontomachus brunneus | reverse complement strand
CGTTTATATTTGAGTACTGCTAATTGTACTTGATATTGATAAAGAATCTTTGGATCCATAACTAAATAAAGAAAATAAGGTATAAATATTTATTACTCAAAGGCTTCTCAAGAGTGATAAACATGTATAATAATAATCAATCCAAAAATGAATCAAAAATTTATTATTCTCCCTTAATTTATGTTGCATTTGCGGTTTATTAACCACAACTTTATTACAATAAATACAACAAATATAAAAGTAAAAAACTGTTGCAGACAAGACTCCCTTTAACATGGTCTCTCTCCCTATTCATCTCTGATACAATATGATTGAGTATTTTGTTTTGTTACTTACGTGTATTTATTTATATGCGTATATATGTACGCTATATATTTACGTGTACGTTTTTACACTAACCTGTCTTCTTTTTCTTCTTTAAATTAATGGCCCGTAATGAATCCTCTAACAACACTGTCTAAATGCCTAAAAAATAAGTTGAGCATTGTAGGTTAGATTATTGTTAAACTTTTAACAAAGCTTTTTAATTACATATAAATTCACTTCCATAATTTTTAGAATTAATTGACTAACTTACTTGTATTTATACGCGATCTTTTCCATACATATAATTTTCTATATATAATTTTATTACAAGTTTACAAAGTCTACAGTTCTGATAGAAATCCGAATATATCTGCGATGACACATAGGCACATACACTTTGGTGTTTAAGCGCCAAAAAATAATGAAAAACTCAATCCTCATGATAGCGCTGTTGCTTTAACGCCGTTTTCTTATTATTTACTCCCACCATCCGTTTTTCACCAATAAGCGTTCGGTGTCAAAGCGCCGGTGTCTGTATGAGGATCCAGCCTAA
>NW_022639507.1:1422441-1423129 GCF_010583005.1 Odontomachus brunneus | reverse complement strand
CCGTGTACTTAGAGACATTTGTAGGGTCCCTTGGAACAGCGACTTGTGATTGGACTGTGTTCAATTGCCCCGTGTCCAACTGATATACACCCGCAATAGACTGCTTGTTGCGTTTATAATTATGTTTAGTGTTATTTCAACAATTTTACCTTACAATTCCTCGTGATTATTAACTGGCTATTTCTGTATACATGTTTTTTAGTATGATCGCATATTAAAGAATATGTGTACAAGGAACCAATTAATACTCGCGAGGAATTACGAGACAAAATTGTTGAAGCAATCGCCACAACGACACCAAACATGAGAAACGCAACAAGCAGTCTACTGCGACGCGCACATTTGTGTATTGAATGCGATGTGGGACATTTTGAAAATTTATTATAAAAAATATTTTAATTTGTTTTTAATCTGTTAAACTGTTTTGTTGTTATTAAAATTCATTAAATATGTTAAAAGTGTTAATTTTTTAAAGTGTGTTAAATTAAGGTTTATTAAATACGTTTGAATTATAATTATTGTTTAAATTGATTTTTATTAAAACCATTGCAATTTGTATTTCGTTACGAACATTCAAAAATGTTTTAAAATACAATAACAATGTTCTAAAATATAAACATATAAATAAACAGCTATTAATTCTATTACAATTTATTTGTCTCGCACAGCGTAGCGTGGACACCTTCAT
>NW_022639507.1:1422272-1422401 GCF_010583005.1 Odontomachus brunneus | reverse complement strand
TTCTTCGATTATCGTACGCGGAGAATCAACCTTCCATACTTAGACCGATTCTTGAGTCCCAATTTTTATATATATATTTTTTATTAAAATCCTAAACCCCATTAAACCGATGACTCAAATAGATTCATT
>NW_022639507.1:1422017-1422262 GCF_010583005.1 Odontomachus brunneus | reverse complement strand
ATCTACCATTAAGAGCAATTCCGGTGGTTTTAGGACACCCTGTATATATAGGGTTGGGAATGTTTGTTCGAAAAACAATCATATTAATATTAAAAATCATATTAATATTAGTATTTAATATCACTAAGACATCCGTGCTTGCTCCTTATGTGCCGTTTCAAATCTTACTGTTAGTTTATTTTAGAAGTGTCTATGGTAGGAGATCGTAAAAAACTAAAACTCTTTCTATTAATAAATTGGGAGTT
>NW_022639507.1:1421711-1422007 GCF_010583005.1 Odontomachus brunneus | reverse complement strand
ATATGTAATACTTCGTCCAGTGATAAAATACTTACGCAGAACATTGTCAATATTTAAATATTAATATCCCACACAGCACGTAATATCGCAGAAATATCACAGCAATATTATATTTTCATTACAATATTACCAGGGAATATAACAGAAATAATGCTGGGATATTACTAAGATATCACAGTAATATTAAAATGTCCGCGACAAATGCATCACAGTAATATAATGGTGAAATCACAATGATATTACTGTGAGAAAATTATAATATTTAAAGAAATATACTTATATATTCCTAGTTTTCT
>NW_022639507.1:1411063-1418224 GCF_010583005.1 Odontomachus brunneus | reverse complement strand
AATAACAATGTTCTAAAATAAAACATATAAATAAACAGCTATTAATTCTATTACAATTTATTTGTCTCGCACAGCGTAGCGTGGACACCTTCATAGTAATGTTAATCGATGATTTTGACAGCTCAAGTTAAAATAAGCAAATTTTTATTTGAATTATTTTTGATATGCCTTTAGTTTTTACATCTTTTATTTGTGAAAAAATGTATTAATATGCAATACATAGAGAAGCGAAAACATATTGCAAATTTATATAACAATAATATCATAAAAAGAGCGCCCTATTAATAGGAGCACTTTTTGCATTTGTCATTTTTCCGTACCTGAGCGCGCGAAATCTCAGCCCTGCCATTCGTTAAATGTAATCGCTTCCGGTTTAAAAGCTATTATAGCCTCGACATTTTTGTATTAAAATTTTCTTCTTAAAATATTGTAAGGAATCTACCATTAAGAGCAATTCCGGTGGTTTTAGGACACCCTGTATATATAGGGTTGGGAATGTTTGTTCGAAAAACAATCATATTAATATTAAAAATCATATTAATATTAGTATTTAATATCACTAAGACATCCGTGCTTGCTCCTTATGTGCCGTTTCAAATCTTACTGTTAGTTTATTTTAGAAGTGTCTATGGTAGGAGATCGTAAAAAACTAAAACTCTTTCTATTAATAAATTGGGAGTTAATTGTTTCACATTCATGAAAAAGCTGAAAACATATCACATTTCAACTTTTTTAATAATTTATGTTCGACGAAGCCTACAATATATAGCTTGATATAAACTACTATTAATTATATTGTACAGGAATATCATCTATAATATTTTTATATTATAATATTTTTTTTGTCATCTAAAGTGTCAGCAGTGTCTAAAGCTCATCATGTGTCATACATAATTTTTTAGCTGCTGATGACACCGTTAAAATACTGGTATTACTGATTGCAATACAATTTACTTGTGCTGACGATTTTACTATGTTATGGTGAAGTAATCGTTTATATGCTGTCGAAAATTGCATGCAGTTGGGATTATTATTATATCCACTCATGGATCTTATACATGAAAAGAAAATCTCTAAATGATCTTATGATAACTTGTACGAGAGTATGTATCGTAAATAATCTGTTTTTACGTATTCATGAAACATATTTTTAAATTAGTTATATTTAGTATAAATCCAAGAAATCCAGTTTTGCCTTTCGTGCCTGTTATGGAAGATCCTTGTTTTGTTATTTTGATATTAGAAAAGTAATGAATAACTTCAGTAAAAAAATTGAAAATGTCTGCAGCGGTGTTTTTATTCAAAGATTTCTTAAAATGATTAGCAAATGTACTTCTTGTATTTAAACAATCAAAAACATTATTACACATTCTACAAAATTTTATAGTTGCAGCGCAATTTAAGAAGTCAGGATGCTCATCATCTTGCAGTTGTTCCGAAGCTACCGCACAACTTTCGCTGAGCGTTTGAGCAGCCAGTTTAACATTCATTTTACTTTTTCTCCACTGCAAACGTTTGTTGTTAAGTTATTTACAAGATGAAAATGTCCTGTTTCTTGTAAATAAATTAAATTTTCAATAAATTGGAAATTTATTTCATTATTATTTGTATCGTACAATAAACGCTTTAATGCAAATGTATTTCTTATTAATTTTAGCATATGTGCCACATCCAGAAATATAAAAATATTGTGTTTTCCTATTGGATGTTTGAAGGATGCTTTGTTATTAAAAACATCTACTCCTAGCTCTTTACACATAGAGATATTCGCCAGAAGTCCATTAAAAATAAACGCGATAACTTTTATTCCGGATGGTGCTATAAATTCCAAAACTTTTCTCGTAATTTCGGATCGTTCCTTAGCCGTCAATTCAGCTACTAAAAAATAGGTACAGGTATTTTTCATCGCTCATTAATATATGTTAAAAGATAAACTAAAGCTTCTTTTGCCAAAAGTAAATCGTCTGGATTTGGTATTAAAAGTCCATGATCGACGTATCCAACAAATGTTCTCGACATTATTCCATTGAACTTGCTATCTAATGGCTATCTCATCCATTGTTAAACAAGCGTACAATTTTAGGTCCTATATATTTTCACTGTACGAATGATAATTTTCGAGAAAATCGAGTATAAAAACCGTAACACATTGTTACGGGTGTATATCAGTTGGACACGGGGCAATTGGACACAGTCCAATCACAAGTCGCTGTTCCAAGGGACCCTACAAATGTCTCTAATTACACGGTGCTGTGATTGGCTGTGTCCAAATGCACCGTGTCCAAGTGCACCGCTCCCCATTGTTACGGTCTTTATATTCGATTTCTGCGAATCCCTTCTGCGGGTTATTTCGCCACGTAGACAGTATATTTCCCCCGAATTATGGCAAAAATAAATAAAGAAAAGAGGATTTACAGTTATAAAGGAATTCTAACAACTTTTTTTAAGAATATTTTTAATATTTTTAACATTTGCAATACGGAAAAAATATCGAACGACTAGCGGGGGCTACGCCCCCACACCCCTCTAAAAACTAACCTAACCCTACCTATCGTCACATTAGCTGTCGGTCATGGTTTATTAAAAAGTTATTAAGAAAAAAAGTTAAACACTTTTTAACCGCAACGACGATAGATGTTAACGCTGTTACTGTCTTTATACTCCATTTCCTCGAAAACTATTATTCTTACGGTGAAAATATATAGAACCTAAAATGTTTATTTCTGTGAGATCTAAAGCTTTTGTCTAAAACATTTATCATGATTTTTCGTATTTACTGAGGTAAACGTAAAAAACTATAATTTTTATGGGTTTTTCATGGTTTTTACCATGAAAATCAAGTAGTTGCCAATTTTCACTATATTCGTAATCAGCGCGTCAAAATACGTAAGAATATTGAGTTTCAAAAAAATCGGGGATGAGTACTTTTCAGAACTACACCCTGGAAAAGTGCTTTGTTATTTTCATTATAATTAACGTATATTCTTCTGCAAATGTATATAGATAAATAAGAATTTATTTCTATTTTACTAATATGTGTGTATTAAAGAAATAAATACATCTTAACCTAAATGTGCTTCAGTTATTTTGTATATATACAGGGTGGAACATTTTATTCAATACACAAAAATCTCAAAAAGGAGAAATTTTTTCAAAAAATGTTTCAGACAAAAGTTGTCGAGTTCAAAGGGGAACATCTGAAGGTGACCTTGACTTTGACCTAGGAGCTCATTCTGAAGGTTATTTGAAAGTCAACTTTGCATTTTAACCCTCCGAGAACACACCTATTTTTTCAAGCATAGAGTACACTCTGGGTCAATCTGACCCTACGCTAACTTTGAGGGTCCGCCATTTTAAAACGACGTGTGCGATTAGCTTAAAAAAATTTCTAGATATACCTGAGATATAGAAAAATCACGTAAAATAAATTAAAAATGTCGTTATAATTATTAACATATCTAAAAAAATTCTCAAAAAAAATTTTTTTTGTAAAAATTATAATTTACAAGAAAAAAAAACTATAGATAGAGGGCGTCAATCCCGCCAATTTTCAAAATGCCTTCAACATATTCATGATCAACGTTGAGGTAAGGGTCAAATTGACCCAGTGTGTTCTCGGAGGATTAAATAGAAACATTAATTTTTTTTCTTTCGGAATTTTGTTCTTTGTGAAGAAACTAACAACTTTTGTTTGAACGAATTTTTCTTACGACCTCCATTTTCTAAGATATTTACGGAAGAGTCTACAAAATTATTGGTTTCAATAATTTTTTATTCGAATTCTATCAACTTTACCGAAAAATGGTAAGAGATAAAAATTGTTTATTTTCTTCTCATAGAGCTCCGGAAATTTTTTCAAATTTTTTTAGTTAACTTCTTAGTACTGCATTTTCTTGCATTTTCTTGAAGTACTAAAAAGTTTATAAAAAATTCTGAAAAATTCCCAGAGCTCTATAAGAAGAAAATAAACAATTTTTATCTCTTACCATTTTTCGGTAAAGTTGGTAGAATTCGAGTAAAAAATTATTGAAATCAATAATTTTGTAGATATTTCGTAAATATCTTAGAAAATGAAGGTCGTATGAAAAATTCGTTCAAACAAAAGTTAGTTTCTTCACGAAGGATAAAATTTCGTTAGAAAAAATTAATGTTTTTATTTAAAATGCAAAGTTGATTTTCGAATAACCTTCAGAATGAGCTTTTACCCTTATAGAAATATCATACTAAGAATCATTGATAATTACTTATTTTCAGTATTAAAAATACTGGATAATAAGTAATTATCAATGATTCTTAGTATGATATTTCTATAAGGGCTGTATATACATACCAAATTGACTCTGTTCAAACATTTCTTCCTCATTCATTTCCATAATTCCTTAACTATGAAAATATTTTATATTTTAATAAATTTGTATGTTAACGACTGAAGCACATTTAGGTTAAGATGTATTTATTTCTTTAATATACACATATCTGTAAAATAGAAATAAATCTTTATTTACCTATATACATTTGCAGAAGAATACACATTAATTATAGTAAAAATAACAATGCACATACTTACTTTTCTATTTACTTCTTAATATTTATTTCTTAAGAGACGTAAATATGTACGCAACGTTTCTCTGCATCCGCTAATCCGATCCGTCCCTCACGGACACGATTTGGTAATCCGATTAGCCTAGGGAACTTTCTGTCTAGACAATTTACATCACTGCGATTATATAAATGCGATTGGAAATCCGATTGTTACACGTAAACACTTCGAGATGCGAGAATTTTGTGCAAGAACTATATCCGAGAATTCGAAACAAAATCTAATATCGTGGACATAAGCCTTAAAGGCCGTTCTATATTAGTTACAAGCCGATCGCAAGCAGACGCAATTCTTATTGCGACAGCCAATCAGAAGTATCTATCTCTTTTTAAATCGTGGAGTGGTATTAAGGCAAAGTACAACTGCTTGGAACTATATATTGAAGGAAAAGTTATTTTAGGTTAGAGTGGGCGCGTCTCAGGAATTTTCTGCATTTTCTGCATGCTTTCTGCATATTCTGCGCGTTTTCTGCGTATTCTGCACGTTTTCTGCACATAATAGACATTTTATGCATATTATGCGCAAATTGCATAAGGGCTATCGCACACAAATTGACATAACTGCATATGCATAGCATAAGATCTTATGGACCAATGAGCATCGAATATTAAGCATCGAACACCAATATGGCGACTTAATACTCGATGCTCATTGGTACATACGGTGTTATGCTATGCATATGCAGTTATGTCAATTTGTGTGCGATAGCCCTAATATTCGATGCTCATTGGTCCATACGATCTTATGCTATGCATATGCAGTTATGTCAATTTGTGCGCGATAGCCCTTACGATGCGCTACGATCGCTTACGATGTTCCTACTTGGAAAAGAGACGGAAAGTATCCTACTATTGTCTGCCTCTCACTCCACATCTGTTCCTACCCCCACCACCTCATTTAGCAGTCCATTCTATATGTCGATAGTCTAGATATATTATATCTATGGATATCACGAACCTTTGATCTATTTTTTTCAGCTGCTGAACTGGTAATAAGTTAGAGTGAGAAAAAATATATTTGTCTCACTTTAACTTATTGCACCAGTTCAGCAGTACAACTGAAAAGAACAGATTACTTGACTTTATCACAAACATGTGGTTACTGTAGATGGCGTAGAGTTACTAATGGTTAGGTGTACTCAGCCAATCATTGAAGTCTGAAGTCTGATATGGTTATTGTAGAATAGTATAACGAGTGATAATTCAGCATACATAAACACATTTACTAATTATCGATTTTTATACATTTGTTGAATTGTAGACGCGCATTATGTTTCACTTTGGAAAGTTAAAGTCACTACTTTATAGGTGAGTGACATGTGCAATATTTTTCTAGTCGATCCTTCTGTTCAATATATTAATCGATAAAATATTGTAGGAGCCAATTAACCTCATATGCCCGAGATTCACATCAGTCGGCATCACCAGTCAAGAGGATCAATAAAGTTAGTTTTTAGTTAAATTTCAGTATTATAAATTTATTCTAATATGAATTTCATTGCAGATTCTAATAGCAAATAGAGGAGAGATAGCATGTCGTATAACAAAAACAGCGAAGAGGCTTGGTGTGAGAACAGTGGCTGTCTATAGTGAAGTGGACAGGAATTCTATGCATGTAGAGCAAGCTGATGAGGCTTACTGCATTGGCTCTGCACCATCCAGTCAGAGTTACTTAAGGCAAGACAAAATCATATCGGTTGCTAAACAAGCAAAATGTCAAGCTGTACATCCAGGATATGGATTTCTATCAGAAAACACAGAGTTTGCAGAATTATGTCAGAAGGAGAACATTATATTCATTGGTCCACCAGCTAGTGCCATTAGGGATATGGGTATTAAAAATACATCAAAAGCTATCATGAAAAAAGCTGGAGTTCCTATTATAGAAGGTATATGTAAATCATCATAAAGCTAGTTGATTGAAAAATCAAATAATATAAGAAGAGGATAATAAAGCCAGCTGCATACGATAATAAAGCCTGCTGCTTGTTTTCATGCTGGATTGTTTGCTGGATGGAAATACTCTGTTCTGATTGGTGCATTTCTGAAGACGGACCAATCAGAATAGAGTATTTCCATCTAGCAAGCAATCCAGCATGAAAACAAGCATTGTGTGCCACTGGCTTAAGAGCTGATTGCTCTGGCAAGAGCTGGTTTAAGATCTAATTTGAATGTATTTATAATGTATCATATATACAGGTACAAGTTATTTTATAATGGAATATAACTAATATTGATAGTATAAAATAACTTGTGCCTGGGTGCATAGTATATTATAAATATATTGTACTATATGAGTGTGTGTGTGTGTGTGTGTGTGTGTGTGTAGATTATCAGAAGATTTGTATTTAAAAAACTATATGATTCTATTTAAAAAATTAAAGTTAATCTTGACAAGTGTTTTCAAGGTCATTCTAAAGTCAAGTGAATATATTACCATTTTTTCTACTTGAAATAATACAATTTTTGTTTGATATATTTTTTTTAAGTCTTTCGAAATATATTTGAGATGTATTAAAGTAACATACTCTGTATCACTATACAGTATACTATATATATAGG
>NW_022639507.1:1407984-1411053 GCF_010583005.1 Odontomachus brunneus | reverse complement strand
TATATATATATATATATATATACATATATATACATATATATATATATATAATATATAAAAATATGGAACGACTAGCGGGGGCTGCGCCCCCACACCCCTCTAAAAACTAACCTAACCCTACCTATCGTCACATTAGCTGTCGGTCATGGTTTATTAAAAAGTTATTAAGAAAAAAGTTGCGGTTAAACACTTTTTAACCGCAACGACGATGGATGTTAATGCTGTTACTGTCTTTATACTCCATTTCCTTGAAAACTATTATTCGTACGGTGAAAATATATACAACCTAAAATGTTTATCTCTGTGAGATCTAAAGCTTTTGTCTAAAACATTTATCATGATTTTTCGTATTTACTGAGATAAACGTAAAAAACCATAATTTTTATGGGTTTTTCATGGTTTACGCCATGAAAATCAAGTAGCCACTATTTTTCACTATGATATTCGTAATCAGCGTGTCAATATACGTAGGAATACTGAGTTTTAAAAAAATCGGAGGTGAGTACTCTTCGGAACTTTATCCATTAAATAATTTTGCTTTCTATTTGACGCGCGAACATGACCTTTCGCTAACCTAATATCAAAATCAGTACATGTTTCTTTTTTAAGCATAATGTAAATTTAAGCATAATGTGAATAGAAAAGAAATATTTTTCTAATACTCCATAAACCTCTAATTTATAGGATATCATGGAGATGACCAAAGTAACGAAACGTTGTTGGCGGAAGCCAGAAAAATTGGCTTTCCTTTGATGATAAAAGCTGTTCGCGGCGGTGGCGGCAAAGGTATGAGAATCGCCCTGAAGGAATCCGATTTCGCTGAGACACTAGAGTCCGCGAGAACCGAGTCGGAGAAAGCGTTCGGGGATTCGGCGGTACTTCTCGAGAAATACGTTTCCGAGCCTAGGCACGTTGAAGTACAGATCTTTGCCGATAAACATGGAAACGTTGTTTACTTATTCGAAAGGGACTGCTCCGTTCAAAGACGACATCAGAAAGTGATTGAGGAAGCACCTGCTGTACATAGATTTTTTTCTTTTTTTATTATTATCGTAGAGATTTATATAGAAAGATAAAAAATTGTCATTACACGTTGTATTCGATGTTTTTCTCAGCCTGGAATATCTGAGAAGCTCAGACAGGAGCTGGGTGAAGCAGCTGTGCGCGCCGCTAAAGCAGTGGGATACGTAGGCGCTGGGACTGTGGAGTTCATAATGGATCGCAACGATCACAGTTTCCACTTTATGGAGATGAATACGCGTCTGCAGGTGGAGCATCCGGTTACGGAGGCGATCACTGGCTTGGATTTAGTCGAGTGGCAATTAAAAGTTGCAAGTGGTGAGGAATTACCATTGAAACAAGAGGAGATCTATCTCAATGGTCATGCATTTGAGGCAAGAATTTATGCAGAGGTAATTGCTGACTTTATTATATCTAATTGTACAAAAGATTTAGCGGTCCGCACGACTTTGATTTTGATCATAGAAGTTTTACTTGCGCTTCCGTCACTCTCCCTGTTCACTAAATTTATTCTCCAAATATATGGATTCTCTAGCGCGCGTCTAAATGGATTTGAATATCCCCACTTCACGTCACGTGACCTCTTTAATTCGGTCGGTGAGACTAAAAATAGGGGCATCCAAAAATCGTCCCCTTTATATTATTAAATAATATTGTTAAAAAATTATATATAATTGCTAAAGTTGAGAGAAGTAACATATTACTTGTAATATCGTTACCATTTTTTTCGATAACAATCGTTACTTTTTTTATTTGTAACGATAATAACGTCGTTATATTTTTACTATAACGGTAACGAATAGGATAGCGCTGATAGCGTGTATTACGTATTCTTAATTGGATAGAAATATTTCAATATTTGTTCGAAGACGTATGTTTGGTTTTATTTTATTTTTCATGTAAAAATGGTTGTTAGTGCAAAATCGGATTTTGCAATTTTGTTATTAAAATTTTTTAATAAATTTAATAATAGGTATACTTAGAGTATAGTTTATTTTTATAAGAAACTATGGAACAAGTATGTATATTATATTCTAAGTATATATTTATTATTAAATTTATTAAAAATTGTTAGAGTCGAAAAATTGCTCGCCTGCGGAGTTTTCCAATTTCCCGTGAACTTTCCCTCTTAACGACGGGACATTTAGAAAAAGTGAATCGCGGATTCGCGCTAATATATTTTCGCACGTCTATCCTTAAAGCCTTGCGAAAACGAATGAATGGCTTATCTCCCTTTACAACTGCCGCGACTTCCATTTAGCTTCTGTCAACCGTAGCGTGCCCTGCCGGAATCATTGACAAAGCAGGGAAATTGAAATTGGTGAAACATGAAAGAAGAGCTTCGAGAATACAGCATCACCGCCGTTGAGTATCGCATTTAGATTCCGGCGACATTTGCTTGATGGCTCGTAGAGAGCGAGAAAAGATTCCCTCGTTTCATCGTACCGGCTCGTCGACGCTCAAAACGTCCGTTGTGACATTCAGTCAATCACCCGAGCAATTTTCGTCGCTACACCACGGTCGTACTACTCGTTGTTTCAATAATAGTTTCAAATACTGTAAAATCTAGCTCTGTACTGACAATAATTTTCGTGTAAAGGATAATAAAGAATAAGAAAATAGAGTCAAACTTATAAAGAAATATTAATTCTTCGAGTTAGGAATAATAATTTAAGCTTGCAAACAATAATTTCATTTAAAAATCAATTACATATTTTATTTTAATCTTACAAAAAAAACAGTAATAAAGTAACGAATCTTTACTTTCTTAATAACGGTAACAGTAACTTCAATCCGTTCTACGTTTCCACAAAAATGCGCGGAGAGTGGGACATCCTGTATACACACATATCACACGCGCGTGCATACATATATATACAGGGTGTTCAAAAAGTCCCGGACCGGTGAAATATCTCGAAAACTAAGCATTTTAGAAAAAAATGTTTCAGATAAAAGTTGTGGCGTTTAAAAAGATGTATTTACTGATCACATCAGTTTGACCTTGGGTTGCGTAGCGAAGGTCAGGTCAAGGTCACATTAATTTTTTTA
>NW_022639507.1:1395566-1407803 GCF_010583005.1 Odontomachus brunneus | reverse complement strand
TAAAAAAATTAATGTGACCTTGACCTGACCTTCGCTACGCAACCCAAGGTCAAACTGATGTGATCAGTAAATACATCTTTTTAAACGCCACAACTTTTATCTGAAACATTTTTTTCTAAAATGCTTAGTTTTCGAGATATTTCACCGGTCCGGGACTTTTTGAACACCCTGTATATAATAGGTAGATATAAGATATTACTATGGTGTCCCAGAACAATATACGAAGCTCTCGTGAGAACGTAGAGCGGGTCGAGGTAAACATAAAAGTCCTATACCGTTTTGCGATATTCGTAATAATAACCAAAAAATTAATTGGGAAAGATTAAGGAAAAGCGTGTGCTGAATGGTAGAGGACGAAGCATTCGAGTTGCAGCGCGAACCCAGTAATATAGCACACGGATGCCGGTGCACGATAATTGAAAGAACATCGTGCAAATATCTGTGGTTAGCCAACGTGCACGGGCTCGAAATCGCATCACTGGATATAAGCACAGACAGAGACGCGATGTTCTTCCACTCACCGCGCGCCGGTATCCGTATACTACATTATTAGGTCCGCACTGTGGTTAAGCGCTCCTCCTCCAACTATTCAGCACACGCTTTTTCTTAATCTTATCTGAATCTTTCACAATTAATTTCTCGATTATTATTGCGAATATCGCAAAACAATGTAGGAATGTTATGTTCACTTTGCTCTACGTTCTCACGAGAGCTTCGTAGATTGTTCTGGGACACTGTATAAATATAAGGTATTTATATAAATTTATTATACATCTCATCTATTATATTATCCATATTCATCTATTATATTATCCATATTCCATATTGTAGTAAATATATGTAATCACATTTGTTGTTGAACAAATACGTTGTGACATCACAGAACCCAAGGAATGGTTTCTTGCCAGGAGCCGGTCAACTTGTCTATTTGAGATCTCCTGAAGCTACAAACAATATTAGAGTCGAAACTGGTGTACGACAAAGCGATGAAGTGTCCGTGCATTACGACCCGATGATAGCAAAATTGGTGGTCTGGGGAAAAGACAGGACCGAAGCTCTCAATATACTTAGATCACAGCTCAGTGAATACAACGTAAGTGATATAAAGAAGTTGTACAAAGTTACAAAAAAATTTATAGATAGATATTTGGTATTGATAACATATTTATCTGTATTTATCATTGAGTAAATTTTGCGTCTGTTATTTGCTTTCTCAGATAGCTGGTCTAGATACAAATATTGAGTTTATCAAGGATCTCTGTGTTCATCCCAAATTTCAAAATGGTTTGGTACACACAGATTTCATCAAGGAAAATTTCGCGCAACTATTCCCTAAGTTACACATACCCAACGAAATACTTGTTCAGGCTGCTCTTGCCTCGATACTACATGAAGAGATGAACTCTTTAAATACATCTATAGAAACTAAAGACCCTTTCAGTCCTTTCGCTGTAGAAACTGGACTAAGATTGAATCACGTATTAAAACATACGTTTCATTTTAACATTGAAAATGAGAGTCACATGGTAGAAGTGAAATATATCGAACCTGAC
The DNA here is from genome assembly GCF_010583005.1 of Odontomachus brunneus. Taxonomy (NCBI): domain Eukaryota; kingdom Metazoa; phylum Arthropoda; class Insecta; order Hymenoptera; family Formicidae; genus Odontomachus; species Odontomachus brunneus. The sequence continues at coordinate 1,406,250 of NW_022639507.1, read as the reverse complement.
GTGTATATAATGCGAGTTAATAAACTAGGATCTTGGAGAAAAGTGAATGGAACTTTGAGAAAGAAGGATGATACTTTAGAGTTGTCCGCGGAAATTGACGGGATTATCATTAAAGCAGAGACAGTCAAACTTGATAATAAGTTGCATATATTTACTAAGGTAAATAATCATAAAAGTACTACAAATGAAACAAGATAATATTGATGAAAAAAATTTCATAGACGTAAAAAGATATAAAATACATATCTTTATTAAAAAAATAAGTTGTGATGCTTGTAAGATTATAAAGTTTTCTCTAACTTTATAGAGAGAACAATCTTTATTTTTTTATATGCAGATTTAACACAAACTTTTGAAGACAAGTTCTTCGATTATAAAGTTCATAGAATCTTTGTGCATAGGATCGCGAATGGCAGCTGATTATTCCAACTCCAAAATTCGTGACTGCATTTACAAGTCAAGCGGAACAAAATCCATATACTGCGTTAAGCCCGATGCCTGGTTTAGTTGATAAAATTTTTGTCAACAAAGGAGATATTGTAAAGAAAGGCGACTCACTAATAGTTATTGTTGCTATGAAAATGGAGGTAAATTATTTTATTAGGGTTTATTAATTTTAATATATGTACGATGTATTCAACAATATTGCATTTGCAGCATATCATAAAGGCAGCTGCAGATGGAACTATCGAAGAAGTGTTATGCTCGATAGGTGACAACGTTGCTAAAAATAAGCTTCTTATAAAAATGACGGAGACTCTTTAGTAATTATATTTTTTTATGACACAATATACATAAAGGGAGCATCACTGTTGATAAAACAATATGTACAATATGTAATTTTTATAATCCAATATTTTAGATTTGAGGTTTGTGGAGAAATGTTTAATATATTTTGCTTTCAGGCTGATGCTGTATCCTTCATGGATTTGTTTTCAATGTTTTATAAACATTTAAATTCACTTCAGTAGAATGATATAAAATAAGGGACGCGGCATCAACCTAGGAATACGTGATTTTGCGATATATTGTAAGCACTGTGGTTTTCGTTTTGTAAATAGCTATGTGATATGTAATTGGATCTTTATCAAAATTATTCATCATATATTCAATATTGTAACCGTTCATTGAGCACTCAGTAAACTTTTGCACCTAATTGGTGTATATTTTTTAGGTCTAAAGGAATATGTCAGTTGGATGCAACAGCTCCCTGAGCATTCAATGAGCGGTTGCAATACTGGATGCACTCATTTTAGTTAAGTATATGTGCAAATATCACACGACAATTTATGATATTTTATAATGTCTAATCCAAACTTATATATTTAGGCATGTAATGGAATTATGTTAGTATAATAGCCTTAAAATATTGCATTATTTCTTTTATATATGATTTTTATATATATATGTATTTTTGTATATGAATTTTTATATTCCAAAGATTGCATTTAATATTGATTGTTACTAATATTTTAGTAGAAAAAGGTAATCATATTGTTTTATGGAAAAAACCAGTCAGTAAATAATTGTAATTAATTAAAGGTACAATAACATATCCTTATATATTGCATGTTTTGATAAGTCACTTTTAAAAACATTTGAAAGTTAATGATTCGAAAATAAACAAGTTCGTTTCCATGAAAAATTTTAAGCATGTGGTTTAAATGTGAAAAATAATGTAAGGATGCTATTTCACGTGTCATACGACAAGCTTTTCGGATACGTTTATTGGTTGGCGAATAGAGTATTTCTAGGTCTCTGTTCGTCAACCAATGAACGTATCCAAAAAGCTTGTCGTACGACACGTGAAATATCAGCCTAATGGCTCTTGCTCACAGGACGCGTTAATGCTTGCCGCGCAGCGGAAGTTCGTGCGACAGCCAATCAATATGCTGCTTTCCGTAATAACCTTTTAGCTCTTACGGAAAAACAACATATTGATTGGCTGTTGCGCGGATTTCTGCCGCGCGGCAAGCATTACCGCGTCCTGTGTGCAGGAGCTATAATACTACACTCGCATATTATGTACAAAGTGATTAGAATTTCTTATAGTGACTTTAATTTTTATGGTTATGCGACAATTGGCATTTGACATAAGAATCCTACGTCCATTAAAAATGAACAACGAAAGCCAATTGAAGCGTGATGACATATAGGCAGTGAAAGCATACCGACGAAGTTTGCAAAGTTAAGATACGTATGCATCAGAAAGTTAAAGTGTAATATATTATAAATTGTATGCAGTAAGTAAAATGTAAATTTATTTTATGTATTTATTGCATTTATTTTATGCATTATTTTATATAAAATATATATTTTCTGCAGATTTATAATTTTAATATGAATAGAATATTTTATCTTTTAATAATTTATCCTAAAGTAATCCCAGACAAGCAGACTTCCAAGGGACGTTCTAAAGACGTCACTATGTCTTAAAAACATGCTGAAAAAATTCTAAAGATATCCATTGCAAATTGGTATTGTCTTGAGTATATTGTATTATTTGTTTTACTTACAATTCACGTTAAATCTTTCATTTTTCACGAGTTTAGTGAAGATTTTCATCTTTTACGAGTTCATTACAAAATTTTCACTTTTCACGAGTTCACACTAGGGGAAAAGATTCATGATCTCTACCCAGAGTTGAGTCGAGTTGAATTAGGGTGCGATTAGATGTAGCGCGGTATACGGTACACAGAACGCTGTAAAGTAACTAGAAACCGCGCGCGGTGAGCCGCGTCTGTTTTCTTCCTACTATTCATGGAGCAGAAACTGCGCGAAAGCGGCACGGGCTAGTGACAAATTTTCATTTCTATGTACTTTTAAACGGAATTAATTGATTTAAATGCAATTAATAAGTACATTTGTTGAAAAAATAAGAATATTGGTAAAATGTGCATAGAAATAAGTTAATACTTTTTAGATAATAAAAATAAATGAGAATTTTTCACTAGCCCGTGCCGTTTTTCCGCGCAAGTTTCTGCTCCATGTAACAGGAGGAAGAAAATAGACGCGGCTCACCGCCCGGAGTTTTTAGTTACTTTACCACGTTCCGCGTACCGCATACCGCATACGCGTAATATCTAATCGCATCCTTATGGCTCCTACACACAGGACGCGATAATGCTTACCGCGCGGCGAAAGTTCGTGCGACAGCCAATCAATATGCTGCTTTCCGTAATAATCTTCTAAGCTCTTATGGCTTCTGCACACAGGAGGCGGTAATGCTTGCCGCGCAGCGAAAGTTCGCGTAACAGCCAATCAATATGGTGCTTTCCGTAATAATCTTCTAGCTCTTACGGGAAAACAACATATTGATTGGCTATCGCGCGGACTTCTGCCGCGCGGCAAGCATTACCGCATCCTGTGTGCAGGAGCCAATAATACATAAATTCTCGTTTCTTTCGTTTTGTTCCTCATTAATTATTCACCATGCAGCAGCCATCGTAATTGATTAACTTATTATGAATATGGATATTACTTTTCAAGGGAAATATCAATTTGCATGAAAGTTTTCATTTTTTCACTTTTTCGTTTTACGTGAAAATTTTCACTTTTTCACGAATTCATCCTAGGGTGCGTTCAAATTCCCTACCCAGATGCACTCTAACAGCGTGTTCGACTGACCCTGGGTTAATCGCTCAGAGAACGATTAATGACGTCATAAATCTCTGCTAGCCAATCATAAAGCTTATAAATACTTGTTCGACCAATAAATAGGCTGAATAACCTAGAGTGGGTTAACCCAAAGCCAGTCAAACATGCTATAATACTAGAAGTTCTATAGTATATATGACATATATTATAGTGTTCTAGTAATAGAGTGCACCCGGATGAGGAATCTGAACATAGTCCTAGGGTGCGTTCAGATTCTTCATCCGAGTGCACTCTATTATTAGAAACACTATAGTATATATGCACTATAGTATATATGCACTATAGTATATAGTATATATACACTATATGTTATATATGCTATAGCACTTGTAGTAATAGAATACACCCGGGTGTGGAATCTGAACGCAGCCCTAGATGAAAAGATATATGATCGACCCCCTGGGCTGCGTTCAGATTTCACACCCGGGTGTGTTCTATTACTAGAAGTGCTATAGTATATGTAACATATACTATAGTGTTTCTAGTAATAGTGTGCACCGGATGAAGAATCTGAACGCACCCCTGGATGTATCCATTGAATGTTCTCAATTTGGTGACACTGGTCTCTAAGCGTACTCACTAGAAATCACGTTTTGCAGCCCGCGGGAAAGTGATTATTGACCGTGTTTTTTATACTTAAAAAATAACTGTGTTATTAATTAATACTAATTTATATAGCGTAGTTTCTCTCCAAGATGAGCAGTTTCTATTCTCCTATGAAATGTATATCTCCCAATGCAAGGTAAGATTTTTAAAAATATAAGATATGGGTTACGTGTTTTTGAAAGTTTTGTTAACTACAAATTGTGTTAATTACAAGCGTGAATGTATTTTCTATTTGCAGAATTTTAACACCAAAGCCTCAGGTGCAACAGCTCTTGGATTTGAGGCTAACACAAAACAAAGCTCGTGATAGTATTACATGGTTTTGTGTTAATATATTGTTACTGAGTATTGTGTTGTATGATGTGTAAGACACAAAATTTTCTTCAAAGAGTACAAGATAACTTTATAGTGAAAATATTTGTCAGCTAGATATTTTGTTTTCAGAATGTGTGATGGAACTGTATACAAGCCAATTTACTGGCTCGAGTGGTGTTTAGCATCTATACTTACAATAAATGCTTTCTATCATATTATGAGATATATATGGGCCACCATGAGATTGCAACCAATTGTACTGAAACCTAAACAGAAGCGACTTTTAGGAGTTTCAGAGGATGAGCCCTTGTTTAAAAATGAAGTGGTTCAGCAGCAGAAGTCTTCAGAGACAAGTCCCTCGCTAAATTTATCCTGTATAAATCTCAGACGCACAATACCTCTTGCATCTTCAGTTTTGAGTGAAATTAGTATGCAAAGTATTTATTCAACAATTTTGTTATATCTTAAATTTTATTACACATAGAATATAGATTGTATTCTTCATGACAGATAACAGATAATGTTTAAATCTACAAATTATATATGATTATATATATATCTGTATATATATATATATATATATATATAATGTGTGTGTGTGTGTGTATATATATATACACATATGTACATATATATAGAGAGAGAGAGAAATTTCATGTGTGTTATTTACAATTATAATTGTTTTTATATATTTATATAAAGAATAAATATAAATATATTTTTATATTATTTTTGTTATTAAGAGGATTACTCGACGTCATCAGTTTTTAAGTACAACAGTCCTGTATCTCCTAAATCACCTGTAAGCTCTAATGGATCACTTAGTAAATCTATGAGCATATCTTTGAATGGTAGTCTTACAAATGAAGACCTTATTCGAGATGAATGTGAACTGGAAAGTTACCTTGAAGAGGTTGAACAGCAAAGAAAATGTATGCTGCCCACAAATGTCGATCAGCCTTCAAATCTTTTAAGTTCCTTCTGGTCTCATCCTGCTGTTCGAAGACCTGGTGAAGTATCACCATTGTTAAGAAGATGTGCTTATCAACTTGCACCTACTATAGGTAAGACTGAATCTTATTAATGTTGAAAATATTTTATGTTATCATTAATAATGATCATGTACATATGGTAATTTAGATAAAACAAAGGCAACTAGTCCTGGTGCTGAAGAGGGTAGTTCTCCTAGAGGCACATTTGGTGCAATGAATGTATGGAGAAAATACAGAATTGATCAGAAAAAGGTTGACGAATGGATTGCCTTTCTTCGCATGGTAAGATAATGTTTCATATTATATAAAAAATATATTAAATATAAAATATATTTTTGGATATTTTTAAATTTCCACAAGTACATATGAAAAATATTGTGCATTCTAATGTTTTTAGTGGATTAGCAGAACAATCGTGGAACGTGTAGCTTTGGAGATAGATAATATATGCGTGGCATTAATACGCCATGGTCTAAGCGACTCGCAACCAGGACACGTGGGACTGGATAGACTCAGGAAGCTCGCACAAGCACCGTTCTTGGTCTCCGCGATTCCTACTCTGCCAACGTTAGTTCCCTTCTTGGAACTCTGTAACAACCAAGAATATCTTGTGAAAAGAATAAAGACACTTGCTAATGGAGGATGTATGAGCGAATTTAAGTGGAATGGAGGGGGTTCTCATAACGGCAAGGAATGGGACTCTAGTTTGCCGACTGATTCTGCGGTGAGTACATTGGACATTAAAAGTTCTCCAAATTAAAGAAAAAGAAAAACGTTACTAGATTTGACTTCCAGTCAAACCAGTTGGAACTACGTTTTTATAGCGTTCCTAACGTGAACATTTCAATTCCTGTTATCAGGAAGAGAAGAGCAATCTGATACTGATATCATTAAGGGGGCATTATCGTGTAACGAGTCCAAAAAATCGATTTTGAGACTTTTGCATATTTTGTATGATATAGAAAATATATGTGCAAAAGGATTTCATTGACTTCTCAATATTTTCGGTTGGAAGAGGCTGGTCTACAACGCGTTCGCCGAGCTATTGAACGTTGCTGAGCGAAACAATTTTATGCTGCAAGTAGATTTCGAGTAAAAGTAAAGTGTCTGCGAAGTTGGCACCTCAACTTTTGGCACCGCAAGTTTTGAGGCAAGTTCCATTTGCACCCGCAATAATTCTACAGTTCCTGATAGATCATATCAATAGTTCCGTTCATTTAAGGCAAAAAATCGATTTTTGAAAAATGCGGTGCCAATTTCATGTAACACCTCAAATTCCAAAAAATGCCGTTTCATCGATGATACTTCATAGTTCTTGAAGAGTTCTACAGTTCTTGATATATTGCAACGAGCCCCTAATTATTTTTTTTTTATTTTTAAAAGTTAGAGCTAGCACCGCACCACAAGAGTAAAGTATCAGTTCGCACGCAGTTCCAGCCGGCTTTTCCACATTTTCCTATAGTTCTACAATAGTTCCAAAGCATCGGGTAGGTCTCGTCGAAAGAACTAGTCCGCAACTATTTTTTTTTTAATTTTTATATGTTGAAACCAGCACCGCACCACAAGAGTAAAATATCAATTCGCAATTCCAGTCGGTCTCAACGAAGGAACTGGCCTCCAACTATTTTTTTTTTGGACCAGATCCTTCGACAGGACCTACCCAAAGCTTTGGAACTATTGTAGAACTATAGGAAAATGTAAAAAAGCCGGCTGGAACTGCGTGTGAACTGATACTTTACTCTTGTGGTGCTGTGTTGGTTGCAACTTTTAAAAATTAAAAAAAATAGTTGCGGGCCAGTTCCTTCGACGGGACCTATCCAATGCTTTGGAACTATGATAAAACTATAGGGAAATATGAAAAGACCGGTTGGAACTGTGTGCGAACTGATACTTTACTCTTGTAGTGCGGTGCTGGCTCTAACTTTTCAAAATTAAAAAAAAATAATTAGGGGCCGGAACTCTCATTGCAATATATCAAGAACTATAGAACTCTTCAAGAGCTATAAAGTACCATCGTTGGAACAGCGTTTTTTAGAAATTGAGGTGCCACGAGAAGTTGGCACCGCATTTTTTCAAAAATCGATTTTTTGCCTTAAATGAACTGAACTATTGATATCAGAATTATCTGACTTATGATATCTGACTTATCAGAAACTGTAGAACTATTGCGGGTGAACTTGCCTCAAAACTTGCGGTGCCAAAAGTTGAGGTGCCAACTTTGCAGACACAAAAGTGCGCCGTTATTCTAAGATTACTCTTTGCAGACTTGGGAAGGAGTTCGAATACGTAAGGGGCCGACTTCGACCTTGTCAGAAACATTTACTCTCTTGATTTGTAGTTTAGTACAGTTTCAAACGCCGACTAGAGCAAATGTTAATGCGCAGAGTATTGTATTTATTTCAAACATTCTTGACGTAATTTCAAGTTTATCCATTTAAACAATTAGTGAAAATGAATAGAAAAGGTCAAATCACACCTATCAAGAGAAAACGAATTTTTCGCAGTAATCAGCATATCGTTCAGCAGAATATTGAATTCACCAGCACGTCGGCGAAAACTACGAAATTCTATAGACTTTGACTTTCCTGTGTCGATAGAATTAGGTTATTATATTTTTAATTTTTTCATTGTTTTTTCGACGATTGTTTCGTATGTGATTCGCAAAGAGTGCAAAAGTGATGTGAAATTTGAAAAGATGAACAATCGCAACTTGGGTTTTAAAATTAAAATTATTATGAAAATTAAAATTATTATGAAAATCGCTGCAACGAAGTGCAAATTAATTCTTCTTCGTTTATTAAGAACACCTACGAAATCAACCATCAAAAATCATTGTATTTATTACGCGACTTTTGGACATTGGCATAAACGGCCTCAATTTATTTTGCGGTTTGATGAATATTGGTAACATGGAATATCTGTGAATACATATTATGCCTGTCTTCAAAATATATGTGATGTAGCATCTGTGGTTTACGATTGTGTTTTAAAAAGAACAGTTTCAAAAGAGAAAGAACTGAACGAAGAAGCTGGAAACATTGCAAAGGACTTGACGGTTTCAAGCGACGGAACATGGAAGAAAAAAGGATTTTTTATCTTTGGCGTTTCTACTCTTATAAAAAAGTATTCGAAGAAAGTACTTGATGCTGTCGTTAAAAGTAGTTTCTGTCAATCGTGTAATTTATATAAAAACAAGAGAGATGATGAAGAATACAAAAATTAATATAAAGATTATAAAGAAAAATGCTTTATAAATCACGATGGCAGTGCAGATAAAATGGAGATCGATGCAATTATCGAGTTGTTTTTGAGATCTGAGGAAAAACATGGAGTTCTGTACCTCACGTATTGGAGACGGCGACAGTAAAATCTTTAAAGACATTTTAGATATAAATCCATACGACGATAAAATTTTTGTGAAAAAAAAGTATATGTCAGTTACGTTGAAAAAAGAATGAGCACAAGATTTCCAAACGCAAAAAAAAAACGCATAAAGATATCGGCGGCAAAGGCACTGACAAATTAACAGATAAAGTCATAGGTGGACTCATAAAATACTATAGCCTAGTTATTCGACAACATCCTGATTCTATTGAACAAATGAGAAAAGAAATATGGGCCACTTACTGCCGTAAAAATTCATCGGATAAAAAGCCGCAACACCACTTCTGTCCTCCAGGCGAAAATAGTTGGTGTAAATAACGTACAGCTGAAGCTGCAGATACATTTAACAATTTCGGACATGAAAAACTACCTCTTAATGACAAAGTGCTTGAGGTTCTGAAACCTATTTATGAAGATTGATCTTCAACTGATTTTATTAGAGAGATGTTTAGGAGCAGAGACTCAAGATAATAACGAATCTCTAAATTTATTGGTTTGGACTTTTGTTCCAAAACATATTCATTCTGGGCCAAAAGTCATCGAAATCGCCATTTTTTGGCAGTAAAAATATTTAACAAAGGCTTCTTACCAATTTTGAAATTAATATCAACAATAAGAGTCGTTATTGGAAATTAAGCGGAAATGTACGTCAACAACATCCGCATTAAACGTTCGGAGAGACGCTTGAGTGACTACGCAAAACAAACCAGAATCGATCGCCGAAAAGAAAGATTTGCTTTACAGAACTTCTATGAATAAGAGGAAAGCCTCTTTTATGGTACTGGAGTGATTAAATGGTAAGCCACTCTGTATAATTTTCTCTATGTAAACTGTGCTCAAAACTTTAAACGCGTTTTTCTCAAAACTATATTTTTCAAACTGCCCATGATATCTCAAGATTGACTCAACCAATTAATCCTTAATTTCACATATTTAGCATATACGTAGCTATTGTCCCTATCACAATCGTTTAAAGATTTTTTATCAATTTTAGAGACGTTTAAAGATAAAAAAATTAATGAAAATTGAAAGTTTTAATTTTTAAGATAGCACCATTTTTGTAATTTTCAATTTTTTTCTTTAATTCTGCTACTTGCGATATAGTCAATGGTTTATTTAATTAAGAACCTTTTTGTTTTTTTTTTCTTTTAGATGACTTGGACCAGTTCAATCATGATCATCGTTCGACAACTTTTTCTTTTCACGTGTAACTTAGAATACATATACTGTAGTTATATTTCATTTTTTTATAACACAAAAATTCAAAAATTTTATAATACAAAGTACTCTTAAAATGTTAATGAATATGTAGGAAGAATTTTGATACAAAAAACTTTAATAGTTTTTTGTAAAAAATTCCCCAAAAAAAACCTTTAAAAAACAAGCCGTTACACGACCTCCTTAAATCAGTATTAGATTGCTCTTCTCCTTGATGAACTGAAATGAAATAACAAAAAAACACGCAACTTGGAAGCATTTCTTTACGTGAAAGTTTCAAATATAAAAAATAAAGAAGTAAAAATAAAGGAAAAAAATAAGTAAAATAAAAGCAAAAATTAAAAGATATTGAAGAAGTTAAAGTAAAAGAGCTATGCATCAGATAGAAAGTAAGAATTCGATATTTTTTTTCTTCAATTTTGCGAGTTTTTTACACACACACACACACATATATATATATATATATATATATATATATATATATATATATATATATATATATATATATATAT
>NW_022639507.1:1379117-1395402 GCF_010583005.1 Odontomachus brunneus | reverse complement strand
ATATATATATATATATATATATATATATATATATATATATATATATATATATATATATATATATATATGTATATATATGTATTTATATGTGTATATATATATATATATATATATTTTTTTTTTATATATATATATTTTATACGACTAAATATGCTTTCAATCATTTCCAATTGTGTGTTTACCTACAGATAATAATGCATTTGATCTCGACATATATGGACACGCAATTGGAAGCACCGTTGGATCAACCAGACGCTAGACCGTTCACTTCAAGATACATGGCGAGATCTGGAATGGAATTGCCGCGAAACAAAGGTCCGATCATTGTCTGTCAGTCTGTGAATCCTCCGCATTACAATCTTGCATTGTCCGGTGATTCACTTTTGAGCGATTACGAAGAAATACAACGGGTAATCGAAATTATATATTTTGGAATTTTATTGTTTAATTTCATCAATACTGGAAAAGTTACTTTTGAAAAGTAACGCGTTACCGTTGCTCAAGAAATAATACTTTCCATTACCTTTTTCACTAAATTTTGAAGACTTTTTTCTAGAATTTGCTTCTGCTCGTCCTATATACATATATTTGATATATATTTACATGTATTTGATATATATAAAATAATGATAACAATTGTAATTGTTATTGTTACCTAAAAAATTTAATTGAATTATAGTTACTAATGAACAAAAAAGTAACATCATTACAAAGTTATTTACTTAAAAAAATATCTTATAACGGAAACAATATTTTTTATAAGTAACGTTTTACTTCTCTCTCTCTCTCTCCCCAACTTTGAATTTTATAACATAATTTTATGCATAGTGCGTTTATATACATCATTTTATAACAGTATTTTTATTTTTAGGGACGTAATAATCTGTTCCATACGCTCTTACTTTTCCTATACATAGTCAAAACACGAGATCACGGTATGCTAGGCAGAGTTAATGCCGGAACATCCGGCATCAATATACTGTGGGTGATAGATGGCTAAAAAAAGTCTTATCCTACTTAGAGAAAAAATAAAATGTAATTGACTTCCTGATAAAATGCGATTGACATCCTGAACGCCCAGGATTACTCTTAATGCGATACCTTGACTGATCTTTTGTATCTTTGATATGTACCGTTCGTCGATTTAACAATTGCAGTCAAGAAAAACATTAAGAGCCGTGGCACACAAAAAAACAAACAGTAAGAAAATTGACCAATTACAATCGATTATTCTCGGACCATAAGAAGAATCATCAACTGTTGGTCAATTTATTTACTGTTTAAGTTGTTCTGTGTATTCCTGGCCTTATAGATAGATAGGTTTATTTATACGGAGAAAAGATGCGGAAACTGCGTTATGCAACGAATACTCGAATAAGTGTCATGAACTTTTTTATTCATATATTTGCGGTTATGTACAAAGAGATCGGAAATTATGGATTCATGACGGTTATAAATTTTTCACTTGCGAGAAAACTATCAGCACATATAACTTTTTGTATATATATATGATGCGTACGTCCGCTTTTCGAGACTGATGAGAACTGTTATCAACAATGGTTGTATTGTAAAATATATATATGTATTATATGTACTTGGTATGTATGTATACCATTTTTATACATTATCAAGATGAAAAACACACATCCCGGTGGTAACCTCCGGTAATAACTTTGCAAGCTCGTAAGTGTGGAAAATAATACACAGCAGTCAGACATTCTGTTCTGTTCTATGTGGCATCAGACATTCAAGTTCTCGCGTTTATATCGCTGTATTACAAAATGATATCAGACATTCAAGGTCTCGATTATATCAGTGTACTACAAGATCACATTCGGATAATTTGATCATTACCTCAATCATTTTACACATATTGTAAGATATTGCATTTCTTCTCACGTCCAACTACACAGAAAGAAAATGTGAGATGTGTTGAAATCTCCAAGTGTCATCACCATTATTGCCGTCATTGAGACACATATCCGATATAAAAAGAAAAGTAAGTTTTTCATCACGAGGTTCTATAATTTATTGTATTATCTTTGGGTTATAATGCATTGTAAAATTACAAATGATTCCTTTCTCTCGCAAATGGAACCGATGTGTATGTACAATAAGTTGATACAATAAAGTTTGATAAACTCAAATACCGTGAACCACCGACATATAAGATTAGAATGAATATTTATGCAACAGAATCTAAATACGAAATCATACCTTGCTATATATTGTAACAATGTTTATGTTAAACATCTATACATTTAACTGATAGTCATAATAATCTTAAAAACTGTTACACATAGCGCAGTAAATCATTATTGCAATTGCGGGTAGTCCAGGATTAGCTTAATTTTTAAATTTACTATATTCGGACTTTTTTGCGGGATCTTTGCACGTATTATATATTATTTGTTCAGCAGAAAAAGATTGAGAAGTCAGTAGCTCTTTATATGTGCAAGCATATAAGAGTAAACAATAGTCCCTGGATATAAATTAAACCCAGGATGTCGATGTTGCAATATCACTTAATACATTCTTCATGCAAGATTAAAAATTAAAGCAATAAGCACATTATTTTTTTTTTCTTGTTTTTTGGAATGGGAATACCAATCATGATAATTCTTTATAATGTCAGATTCTTGAATCATTCATATTATTACTCCATGTTGTAAGTAAGGTACGACCTTGCGTGTGGCAAAATTTATATATATAAAAAAAGACAATAAGCAATGACGTTAATAGATTTATGGCTCTCAGTAGATTCGCGAACGTACCTCTCGCACTGGATGTCCGTTAAAGTGGAGAAAAAAGAAAAGAATGGAAGAACAAAATAATTGGAAACCGACTTATAGCATTACTTATTATATTATATATATAAGTTTTAAGTATTTAAGCTATTTTCTTAGATAATACCATGTCTTAAAAAGGAAATCTATCTATATTACATATACATTTATGACAAACACATCTTATTATTCTTTCTCATCAATCCCTGTATCTCCTTCTTTTTCGTAAAATGATTTATCAAAGACCTTTGTTTTTTATGTATTCAGATGATACGCCTTACACGCCTTGTGGAAAGATACAATTCTGTACAGGTATCTTTTACGCGGTCAGCGACGTCCGTCAGTGGTTCATCGGCTCAAATCACTGAGGAAGATCGAGAATCGCTAACGGCATGCGTGCTCTTTGTCAACTCGCCGTTGATCGCTCCACGCGATGCTTCCTCTCAGAGTTAAGCGAGTCACCGACGAGTGTCGTCAACGCATATCGGCATATCGGCATATCGGCAATGCGGCATATCTCTACTGAAACTTCATAAATTATGTATATATATACGCCTTCACCGTTGCAAAAATAAACCTCGATATGAACGTTTCATACATAATAGAAATGATACTCTCCGAAATCTGCACTTGTATGCATTATTCAATAGTAATATCTAGCATGTGGAACATGACATCGAGACGACCCATACCTCTCTCCTTTTCTCTCTGCTTTTCTTTTTCGTTAACGATGCGCTATATTGACGATACCAATGTCGCTGATGTCTGCGATATTGTCGGATAATTGCGACTCACAGTTAACTGCCGGTTACGCACCGCTTTTCCAACGTGATCGGAAATTGCAGAAATGTGAACGGTAAAACGGCCGTCAGGTTTTGGCGGTGAACAAAGACAGAGTTGTGTCGACTCGTCGATCACCTTCAGCGATCTTTTGTTTTTTTGCGTCAAAATGCAGACTCGCTTTTTTCCTTTTGTGTCGTGTCTTCGTTTTTACTTTCTTTTCTTCTAGAGAAAATAGTATTTCACCGAGTCCGTGAGATATCGTCAATCCGGATTACGTCGTCGTGAATATCTTCGTACCCTCCGGCAGTATCACCTCCTCGCCAACATCAGCGAGGGTGACGGTGAGCGGCAATATCAACGGCATTAATATTTCCTGATGCTGCATCACCTGGTGCGCACCTACTATTGTCGGTTCGATAACGGGCTGTCTTGCGATAGCAATTGTCTTAATGTTCTGCGCCTTCACCACTTGCGTCTGACCGAGCATCATTCTCGGCTGGAGCACTTCTTGTAGCTGCACCTGAACATGCTGAGGTGCCTGCAGAATCTGTTGTGCCTGGTGGTGCTGTTGTTGCTGCTCCTCCTCTTCCTCTTGTTGCTGCTGCTCTTGAAGTTGTTGCTGTTGCTGCTGCTCTTGAAGTTGTTGCTGTTGCTGCTGCTCTTGAAGTTGTTGCTGTTGCTGCTGTTCCCGCTCTTGTTGTTGCTGCTGCTGTCCTTGTTCCTGCTGCTGTGCTACACGATTCTGATTCTGTAGCATGTTCTGCTTGCAGCGCTTACTATGCGCGTAGCGGCTGCCATTGTTGTTGAACTTGCGATCACAGGTTGGACATTCATAGGGTCGTTGGCCAGTGTGGATGAACGTGTGCTCTTTGAGCGACTTGAGCCGACGGAAATTACGCGGGCACAGCTTACAATGATACTTTGCTTCACCGGTGTGCGAAGTCAGGTGGTTTGAAAGCGTATCTGCGCGGGCGAAGGCGCGCGAGCAATATTGGCAGATGTACGGTCGCTCCTGTGTATGCGTGCGCATGTGCATCTTCAGATAGGCGTTAGTGGTGAACGGTCGGGAGCATACCTCGCACACATACGGCTTAATGCCGTTGTGGGCGCGCAAGTGCGCTATCAGCGTAGTGGACTGCGTGAAGCTCTTAGAACAGATCTCGCATAGGAATCTCTTGGTGGTGTCACTTTCTTTCTTCTTAAACATACGGTCGTGCTTGGATAAGTGGGCAATTAGCTGGTCCTCCTTGATGAAGCGCTTAGTGCAGCGGTGGCATTTGTACGGCTTGACCATGTTGTGCTTGGCCACGTGGAGCTTGAGATGCTCGCGCCGGTAGAACTTTTTCGGACAAATGTCGCATAGAAATTTTTTGCCCTCGTGCACTTGAATATGTCGCAGTAAGCCTTTTCGTGAGGTATATTGCTTGTTGCATTCAGTGCACTCGAGGCCCACGATGTCGGTGCGCCTCTTGCGTACAATTTTCTCTTTCTTCTCCTCTCCGTCAGACATCGGCTCCAGGTCCATTAGATCTTCTTCGGTCAGAATGCCCTCGGTCACATGGGTCACGCGGTGTATACGCAGCATCTCGTGGTTCTCGAATCGGTCGCCGCAGATGCTACATTTCCTCACTTGATCCGGGTTCTTCTCCGAGCACTTGTCATAGTGCACCTTCAGCTTATCCTTGCGGTAGAACTTGAGGTTGCAAATGTCGCACTCAAAGTTCGGTTCCTCATGCAACAGCTGGTGCCGTTGCAGCGACTTCTTCGTGGTGTAGCGCTTTTTGCACGTGCTGCACTCATGAATGTCCATCGGCCAGTCCATGCCACTGTCGAAATCCGAGTCGTTATCACGATGATCGCCCAGGTTACTTTCGATCTTCATCTTCTGTCTCTTCTCTAAAACAGCCTTCTTCAACTTCTCTTCCCTCAGTTGATGTGACTCCAGATGCCTCATCAGCGACTGCTTTGAGCTTAATCCCTTGTGACATTGGTCGCACTCAATATGTTTCGTGCCATTATATTTCTTTGGCTTACGCTTAGGATGACCGCTCAGTATAGCATAAGTTTTATAGGTCTTGTCATCATTACCATCGTCGCCCAAATCATCTATCTCGACCTCCGTCTTGATTTTGTCGATGATCTTCTGCGCCACTTTGGCGGCCACGCGCTTCATACGCTTATTGGGATCGTACTCTTGTCCGTACATGAATGTCTTGTGGTTCGTGGAGATCAGATGATTTCTCAGAGTGAACTCATTGCCGAAGGTCTTGTTGCACTGAGTACACTTGTAAGTCTTGACACGGCCGTGCTGTTCGACATGTCTACGCAGCTGATCCTTCTTCGAAAACTGTTGGCCGCATATTTTGCAGCTGTAAATGTTGGTCCCGCAACGCGTCTCCATGTGTTTCACTAGCGTTTTTCTGCGTGTGAACGTCGCCGAGCACTTAGGACACTTGAGCTCCTTCGTTTCGACCTCCTCCGCTTCGAACTCCTTCTTGACTTCGCCGTTTCCGTCATCATTCTCGTTCTCCTCACCCTCGTCGTCGTTGTCGTTCCTGTTTTCCCCTTCGTCTTCGAAGATAGAACCTTCGCCTACTTCCTCGTTGTTTTCGGCGCTCATCTGCTTCATGTCCCCGTCTAGATCCTGCTCACTCAGTATACCCTCGACTACATGCCTAGTACGGTGGATTTGCAACACATTTGCGGACTCAAACGTCTTCTTGCACACTTCGCAATCGAAAGCGGGGTGTCGCGCGGACATGTGCCTCTGCAGACCTCGCTTCGTAGCGAATAACTGTAGACACCTGTCGCACGAGAAATCGGTGCTAGGGCTCAACATCGGTGCTGGCTTTTTCTTCTTAATCTCGCTGTTCTTCTCGATCTGTTCGACGTCATAGTCGTCATCGTCGCTATCGTCGTCGTCATCATCCGGCGTCACGTAAACTTTCCGTTCTTTTCTTCTCGTCCGCCTTCTACCTTCTGTATCCGTATCATCCAATTCCATAAATTCTTCCTCGACGACCGGCACGTCGATAAGCATCGAGTTGTACTCCTCTTCCTTTTCCCGTTCATGCATCTTCATGTGCTTATTAAACGAAATTATGTACAGGTATTCTTTGCCGCATTGAGGACATTTATTAGCTTTCTTGCCGGATGGCGGCGTCGTCTTGCCAGATGGTGGCGGCGTCTTATCGGACAGCGACGGCGACGACGACAGCGTCTTGCCAGACGGTAGTGACGGCGGCGGCAGCGTCTTGCCAGACGACGGCAGCGGCGTCTTGCTGCGCGGTGGCGGCGGTAGGGACGCGCTGCTAATAGTGGCCATCTTCTGCGGCTTTTCCGGCGTCTTCTTCAGGGTTAAGGCGCGTCGAACTTCCTCGTGAGAATGCATATGTTCCTTTAGTACGCTCTTTGACAGGAATTGCTTGTCGCACAGGTAACACATAAAGAAAACCTTCTCCTTGTCCGCTTGCGCCTTCTTAAGTCGGGAACTGAGATTCAGATTCTCGAAATAGTTCTCCTCGTCGGAGTCCCTCTCAGTGTTCGTCCGACGAGCCAGTTTGCGTTTGCTCCTCCTGGTCTCGCCCTGTGATGAATCTTGCTCCATCGTCTCGTCGATCTTCAGCGGTTCCGGTATTTCCAGCTGTTTGTTTTGATCTTGTTCAATTTGGGTATCCGACTCGTTGGACGCTTTCGGACGTTCCGCTGCGTCGTCCTGTTGTTCTGATTCCATAGGTGGTGGGGTGGTTTCCATTGTGTCTGTCGGTGTAGAGAGGTTGGTTACGGGCGTCGAGTGTTGTAGCTGTATGATGTAATCGTGCTCGTCTGCCGGAATCGCATCTGCACAACTCCGAATGACAGTCTCGTCTTTGTTAGATTCCGGATTCCTAGATGCTTCGATGAGATTCAAGTCATCTGTGTCCTTTGCACCGGTCAGTTCCTGCTGCAATTCCTCGCCGATGCTTTCGCTAATTTCCTGTGTAATCTTCTGCAAATTATTCTGTTTTGCACCTAAAGAAGAATTTCAATGTGTTACAGAATGCTTAGGTCGATAATCAGAACACGAGTAATATTATGAAACAACATTTAATATAAATAAAGAAAGATATTGCGAAAGCTCTGAAGATAAATCAATAGGAAAAAAATAAATCAATAGAAATCGTTGCTGGATGTTGGGTGCAAATGTTAAAAAACATGTATAATAAATGTTTAAATCGGCTGAGGAGATAAAATTGTTCAATGACGTAATACCCGTATCAGACTATAAATTGGAAACTAAGGATTGCAGATTGAAGATTGGAACTTGACCAATTAGAACAAAGCAAGCCAAGACTGAAGTTTGTTGATTCGTCCAAATCTAATTTTCAAGCAGCAATTTTCAATCTCTAATTCTAATTTGATACGGGTTTAAAGTACGCACTAGATTTATTCTCCAGACTTTCAATGTATACGTAAAGTATACATTGAATTATATAGCAATCTATTACGTTGAATCGACTTTTTATCATATGAATAATATTCTAGTATTAATTATTTCCCTACAATAATATTTTAGAATTAACTATTTCCCTACAAAAATTCCATAAATCTTGATAGAATCAAATAAATTGATAGAAAAAAATTTGTTGTAAGTGCCGCAAGAAATACTGCATCAACCAAAAGTCGAATCTGAACTTTCCCCTGTTCACCGATTCGGATGCCGTAACAATTCGACTTACGTTACTTAAGTTTTTAATCCTTACAATTTAAGCAGTTTTTGGATGACTTTTACAATCTTTGAACTAAAACTTTTTCATGTCAAAATATGAATTGGTAAGAAACATATCTCCGCCGCGCTACTATGGCTTCCCGGATCATACGCGATAACTATTTGTTTAAATTGATTTTTTTTTATTTAATTATACAAACTTTTTTTACTTAATCATATAGAAACTGTTTTGTATCAAGAATCATGAAAAAACAAATTTATTTATTTTTAGTAAAATAATGCAAAAACCTGAAGTGTGTGTGTGTGTGTGTGGTGTGTGTGTGGTGTGTGTGTGTGTGTGTGTGTGTGTGTGTGTGTGTGTGTGTGTGTGTGTGTGTGTGTGTGTGTGTGACAGGAGGGCGAATAAAATAAGAAATGCTCGTGTGCATGTAGATTAGATCATCAGATCGTCAGATCGATATTTTTCCAATATTTAATGCTCGACTTCTCTACTTTTTTTATAATTTTACCTTAGTAATATGGTATTGGGTAAGGTGGAATTTTTCTTTATTGTTTGTCAATTTGTTTATATAAATAAACAAAGTTAACTCTTTCAAGCACACATTTTTCTATCCATCGGTTTTTCATGGAAATTAATATATAGAGGTTTTTTGGGTCGCTGATTACGAATCCCGCGGTAGATTTTTACCATTCTTTTTCAAAATGGCTGGTCCAATATGGCGGTTCATAATTTTTGGGGTGTTTTATCGGTTTTTTATGAATATTGGTATACGAGAGTTTTCCGGGTCTCTCATTACGAATCCGTCATTAGATTTTTATAGTTTATTTTCAAAACGGCGGATCCAATATGGCGACTCAGAGTTTTGAAGAATTTTGGGGTTTTATGTCGATTTTTTACAAAAATTGGTATACAGGGGTTTTGTAGGTGGCTGATAATGTATACGTCATCAGATTTTTTATATTCACATACGTTATGTTGAATCTGTCATTGAATGTGAATGTCAAAAATCTGATGATTATATCGTATGTATACATTATCCTATAACACCCTATAAAACGACCTATAAAACCCCTATATACCAATTTTTGTAAAAAATCAACAGAAAACCTCAAAATTCCTCAAAACTCCGAGCCGCCATATTGGACCCGCCATTTTGAAAGTGAACTATAAAAATCTAATGGCGGATTCGTAATCAGAGGCCCGAAAAAACCCCGTATACCAATATTTATAAAAAACCGATGAAACACCTAAAAAATTGTGAGCCGCCATATTAGATCCGCCATTTTGAAAAAGAATTATAAAAATCTACCAAGGGAATCATAATCAGCGACCCAAAAAACCCTTTTATACCAATTTCCTTTTATATCAATATTCATAAAAAACCAATGAAAAATGTGTGCCTGAAAGAGTTAACTTTGTTTATTTATATAAACAAATTGACAAACAATAAAGAAAAATCCCACCCTGCCCAATACTCTTGAATATATTACTAAGATAAAATTACAAAAAAAAGTAGGGAAGTCGAACATTAAATATTGGAAAAATTTAAAAAGTTTCTTGGAAATAGGTGGTACTCTGAGAGTACCACCATGCAGCAAAGGGTTAATATACACAGGCTGAGTAAAATAAACTATAAATATCTCGAAAACAAATTTTGGAAAAAATATTTTAAATAAAAATTATTTGGTATTAAAAGATATATATTGCACAAGCCTACTACATAAACTTATTTAGTTTATATAATATATATGCAATATTTGTATACTTATATATTGAAAATTTATATTGCTTTAATGATAAAATCAAATACATTGGTGCTGTTGTCGTTAGTGAACATCGATACATATGCGTATCTTCGTACACACTGATGCTAATGTTGGTACGACGGTAACTTCGAATGCTTGTAACTCAAAGAATTCTTAACTTGAAAAAATGTTTATCTATAATATTTTAAAAACATCTCGATGCCAAGATACAAAAATAGGCAATAAAAAATATAGGTTTCTATTTAAGATTTTTCTGTTGATTTTTATTTCATATCGTAGCAACTACTTAAAGTCACTAAAATAACTATCAAATACATCTTTAATACCAAACAATATTTATTTGAAACATTTTTTTCCTAAAATGTGTTGTTTTCGATATATTCAGGGGTACATTTTTCGTACCTTGTATATTAGTATAAAATAAATACATTTGAATATTTACTTTTTAATTTTTTATTTGAAAAATTGTTTAAGTTTCTGTATATTTTTAAGTTTTCTTTTTACTAATTTGTATGGAAAAGATGAATAATAATAATAATAATAATAATAGTAATAAAATTGCTACAGGGCGCTACTATAAGTTTTTCAGATTGTGTGTATGTGTGTGTTAACTTTACTAGATTTTTATTTAAGTTTCTTTACTAATGTTTCCATTTTACTCAATTATTCGATAACACAAAGTAATCTAACACTCTCTTTAGTAATCTACTAAAATCATCTAGCAAACTTCGGGAAATTTATAAGACAATTAATATTTACGAGAAGTTGTATTGAAAATAATATTAAAATATTACTCGCAAGATAGAGGCTCACAATTTGATATGATAAGTTACTACATGTAAATACTTCACATGTGTATTCAAAGTTTGAAAAGTAAAACCGGCACGCACGTTACACTATCAACCAATTCAACTTTCTGCCTGATTTTAATTATCGCATCCAACATTCAACGATGTTTACTAGTTTATTTTTTATTAAATTCAATATTTATAAATACTTAATTGATAATATTAAAGTACAAACAAGTAATATAGAAAGCTTTGAGATTAAAAATTAAAAACCACAAATAGACTTATAAGAGCCGAGCACAGGAATTTGTTGCTTAAAAAATTTACATTATTAATATTATATATTATTATTATTATAAATTTATATTAGTAATTTTTACAAAATGTAAGAATTATTACATATAAATATTTCGATTCTCAAGCGTTTAAACTTTCTTCAGTTTAAAATAAATTTCACCTCCAAGTTTGTTGATGTGGTTGACGAAGGTACGATTTTTGTATTCTTTTCTTCCAGATAGTACAATAAGTTCCTAAAGGATTCTTGAAGTATTCTTCTTTCTTGAATACAATTCTTTAAGAATTGGTAAGAGTATACTTTAAGAACAACTAAGGTAGTTACATGCACTATAATTGTAATTTCTAACAACTTCTTAAAGTATTCATTTTGAATTACTTATAGATCAACAGACGTATACTTTATAATTTTTTGATATGATATGTATTACTTTTTTCTAACAGAAACTATTCGTAAATGTGACAGCGTTTGCTGGATTTTACTTGAAAATTTTAGATTACTTTATTCCAATGTTACATCACATTTAAAAATTCTCATTGGTACTATTGGGACTCAAACTTGGACTTGAGATACCTCTGGATTATGCTTATAGTATGTCTGTTGCTTTAGGCACTACACCACTTCTTCAATCAATATAAACGTCTTATATTTTGTCTATGTGTTGTAATTAACACAGTAATATAATTTTTTAATATGATTTAATTTTAATAAAAATTATATTTTTAATTATATTTTTAATTATATTTTTAATTATATTTTTAATTATAAATTATATTTTAATAAAAATTATATTTTTCGTACTTTTATTGTTAATCCTTAGCTAATGAGGTGAGGTCTACAAAATCACGCACATTCCATTATCTTTAAATTTTTATAAGTATTTTTTTTTATCGTTAACTGTTATTAAATAGACAAAGTCATAAAAGACTATATAGACTTTTGAATAATTATAAAAGAGTACAATTAAAAAATAGAAAAAATCCATCTTATCACACATATGATTTAATTAAATTTATGTATAAATATATAAATCAACGCTTATTATAAGCGAATATCTGTCTAATGTAACCATAAAATGTAAAATAAAATAGTCATAAAATTAGCTAATAATAATTTCTCACGAATTCTCACAGTATCCCAAATAATAATTCGCGAAATATTCATATAATGAAGAAATATTCATGAATGAAATATTCATTATAATGAAGTTTCAAGGAATATTTTAGAATGAATTAGACTCGGATAATTCTTCAGGAATTCTTCAGATATTCATTTTTCTAATTCTTTAGGTATTCTTTAAAATGAACTTCTTTAAAATGAATTCTTTATGAACTTCTATTCATCTCTGTACTACCTGGGTTTTTTCCCACCTTTCTGAGCCTTGTTATATCTATCACTATACTTATATCATCACTTCATCAGATGTTATTTAAGATTGTCAACCTCTCAGGCACTAGAAAATGCTCTGATAGTTCAGTAACAATAGCTCCAATTTTTTATGAATTTGAACAGCCTCTCCATTCTAGGTGATATTTTGGTCTTGTAAATTTACCTTTTCCAATCACTAATCTTTTATATAGCGAAATTTATTTTATACCAAAGGAAGTCTAAATGCTTGAGGACTAAAACGTTTATATATGTGTGATAATTTTTATATTTTATAAAAATATTATAATAATATACATTTATTATGCATAACAAATTCGTATGCTTGCTCTTATAATATCTATTTGTGGTTTCTGATGATATTAAAACCCATAAGTAATAAAGTATTTCAAAATGAAATACATCTTACATATCTATAAACAACATAAAAAAAAGATAGAAGAATAAAAAGTTTAATATTGAACAATCTTTACACAATCATGTAAGTTATTTCTTTCATAAATAATGGTGTATACATAAACACATTAATTACTTTCTTAATTGCACATTAAATGCTATATAACACTGGAAATTGTAAATCTATTATCCAGTACATAAAAAGCCCTTGTGTATTAAGCGCCCACTGAGCAATAATAGTACTGAATACACAACTCACAAATAGCATATCAAGAAAATAAATAATACAATAGCACATTTAAAAAGTATAAAATTTATATATTACACATCTCAAGTTTTCTTTCCAGCACACATTGAGAAAATAGAAAGTTTATACATCATACAATTCAAAAAGAGATTGGAAAAAGTATGAATCTTGTAAATACCTGATTACTTATGGATACCCTTAATAATTATTGGCTCATCGATTGTCTCAACTCACTTTGTTGTACTCCCTCTGTCTGCTCCAATTTTTCAACTTGTAAAAGTACCAGCTGTCCATCTTTCAGGATGTTTTTGTCATCTTCTGACTGTACTGATAGTTCTGTGACTTCAGATTCGTAACCGGCACCATCACTTAACTCACCTATAGCATCATTTCTCTCAGCATCTAACTGTACTTCAACCTCGTTGAAAAACAATTCCTCTTTTATATTCATACCAAGCAGTCTCTCTCTCAGAACACCATCTGCTTGTTCCACTTGCAATTTGAATTCATATGCTGACTCTAACTTGTCAGCACAGATGCAACACAACTGTGCTGGTAGACCATCACCTGGTAACATCTGAACAAAATATATGGTTTGGTAATTCTTGAAAGAAACATCATTGCGATTACAACATATATATCATTGATATTTGTAGGCAGATGGACAAAATTAGCTTGACATAATGTTGCAATAAAGTATACAGTGTATGCAGCATACAGTGTACCATTATACTTAACCATTATATTTAACAAATTACAATTTATAAGGGACAAGGACAAGCGCACAGGATTGGGGACGGTCATCATTTCGACACACATTCGGAATTCAAAGGAGAAAAACATTGCAATAGGTGATTAAAGCTTGCATTGCTTTCTAACCTCCAAATTGCGTGTCTAACCTTAACGTTGGCGAAGCTCATCGCCTTTGTCGAGAGGGACGCGTCCTCATTATCTTGAAAAAGGTCCCGCATCCCTAGGTTGCCAACCAAACATACACGGCACATCTCCTCCACTGTAGCCACAAATGCATCCTCGTTCTGCTGTGGCGGTGGTTCCGACGTATCTATCTCCACGGCGTCCATGTTTTGTTTGGGGGACCGCGACTCGTAGCCACTTGGTGGAGTTGGACTGCGATAACGCCAGACGAGGAAGCAGATCCCATAACACGCTCCCTGCGCATATGGAAACCTGCGCGACCGGCGGCTGAGTACGGATCCTTACTCCTTTTAGCTACGCGATACAAAGGGTGCATATAATACTACAGTCGGCTGATTTAAGGATCGTCTACAATACAAGCTGCGTTCTAATTTAAGGCGCAAATTCATGGAACGCTGAACCAACGTCGAACCTTATGGCTCCTGCCCACAGGACGCGGCAACGCTTACTGCGTAGCGGAAGTTCATGCGACAGCCAATCAATATGCTGCTTTCCATAATAGGTGTATATCTGTTGGACACGGGGCAATTGGACACAGTCCAATCACAAGTCGCTGTTCCAAGGGACCCTACAAATGTCTCTACTCACACGGTGCTATGATTGGCTGTGTCCAAATGCACCGTGTCCAAGTGCACCGCTCCCTTCCATAATAACTTTGTAGCTCTCACGGAAAAACAACATATTGATTGGCTGTTGCGCGAACTTCCGCCGCGCGGCAAGCGTTGCGCGTTCTGTGTGCAGAAGCCATTACTCTTATGGCTCCTGCACACAGGACGCGGTAATGCTTGTCGCGAGGCGGAAATTCGCGCGACAACTAATCAATATGTTGCTTTCCGTAATAACCTTCTAGCTCTTACGGAAAAGCAACATATTGATTGGCTGTCACACGAAATTCCGCCGCGTGGCAAGCATTGCCGCGTCCTGTGGATAGGAGCCATTATCACATGAGACATATTTTGAGCGGAAAAGTGGTATGGGGAATTATAAAATATTAATTTTTAACGGTATTTATTAATTAAAATGCTTATATTCAACAGATAAGCTGAAAAGATAAACATATTAGTAAAAATTGCAGTAAATTAAGTTAATACAATTTTAAAAAATAAATACAGATGTTTATTTGTCACCAAACCGTTCCGCTTTTCCGCGCAAATTGTGCCCCATGTAATATAAGGAGAAATAAAGTCGCGGAACAAGCGTGGAAAAATCAATTGTCACAAGTTGTCATAAGTTATCACAAGTTGTTCAACTTAACCGCCGTTATATTAAGACGTGTTCAAACACGTTCGGACCTGATATTTTTTTGGAATTCATACTTTGGATGAAAAACAATATAGAAAAGTTTTGGGCCTTCCGCTTTTTCAACGTACGGGAAGAATTGATTCAATTCGCGGAACGCGGAAATCTAGTAAGATTTTGTCTTCCACATTTCCGCGCTTCATGTAATGGCATCCTAATGGCACCCCCAGAGCCAGTCGAACATGTTAAGGATGCCATAGGGTGCTTCCGAAATGTCCAGGTTGGGTTGGATTGAGTTAGTTCCACTACAGTATCCGTTACATATACTATAGTGGAACTCGGTTTTTCAATGACTAGAATGATGGCGTTCTGAACCCAGCCCGGAATTACGTGAGTATTGCTTCAGGCTGGATTCTGCCTAATTGCCTACCTAGAGACCTAAACGAAGGACATTGACGCATTGACATGTACATATTTCAATGGAGGAGAGCTTTAACACTCACATTTACACATAAGCATCACAATGATGTTCCTGCAATAGGCATATAACTTGCAGGACTAAGGTAACTACTATAGTGGAACTAACTCAACTCGACCCAACTCTGGGTATTTCGGAAGTACCCATTACATGAAGCCCGGAAACATAGAAGACAAAATCTTACTAGATTTCCGCGTTCCGCGAATTGAATCAATTCTTCCCGTACGTTGAAAAAGTGGAAAAGCGGAAGGCCCAAAACTTTTCTGTATTGTTTTTTCATCCAAGGTATGAATTCCAAAAAAATATCAGGTCCGAACGTGTTTGAACACGTCTTAATATAACGGCGGTTAAATTGAACAACTTGTGATAACTTATGACAACTTGTGACAATTGATTTTTCCACGCTTGTTCCGCGACTTTATTTCTCCTTATATTACATGGGGCACAATTTGCGCGGAAAAGCGGAACGGTTTGGT
>NW_022639507.1:1378328-1378941 GCF_010583005.1 Odontomachus brunneus | reverse complement strand
CTAGATGGAGAATATGTTGGTACCAACGAAAACCCCTGGGGAGCAGAACATTAAATCTGTGAATTGGCAACATTATTGAAGTTGTAAATTTCCATGAGTTCGCGGATAAGCAATGGCGTAGGGTCATTAAAGTCAGGTGCTTCCAGCCACATATTGAAGTCTTGAATGAGTTCGCGGAGTCTTTTGATATATACGTGTGTACATATATATAAAATAATAAACAGTGTAGGACGAAAAATGCACAGAGACATTTAATTAAAATTAAAAAATAAGTAAATAAATAAAAATAACACGAATAAATAAAAATAAAGTGCATAGAGAAGAATAAGGTGAAAAATATAAGAAGATCCTCTTATATTTTTCAACTTATTCTTCTCTATGCATTTTATTTTATTTTATTTTTATTTTTATTTATTTGTGTTATTTTTATTTATTTACTTAATTTTCAATTTTAATTAAATGTCTCTGTGCACTTTTCGTCCTACACTGTTTATTATTTTATATATATGTACACACGTATATGTCAAGAGACTCCGCGAACTCATTCAAGACTTCAATATGTGGCTGGAAGCACCTAACTTTAGTGTCCCTACGCCATTGCTTATCCGCGAAT
>NW_022639507.1:1376173-1378318 GCF_010583005.1 Odontomachus brunneus | reverse complement strand
AGTGGAACTAACTCAACTCGACCCAACTCTGGGTATTTCGGAAGTACCCATTACATGAAGCCCGGAAACATAGAAGACAAAATCTTACTAGATTTCCGCGTTCCGCGAATTGAATCAATTCTTCCCGTACGTTGAAAAAGTGGAAAAGCGGAAGGCCCAAAACTTTTCTGTATTGTTTTTTCATCCAAGGTATGAATTCCAAAAAAATATCAGGTCCGAACGTGTTTGAACACGTCTTAATATAACGGCGGTTAAGTTGAACAACTTGTGATAACTTATGACAACTTGTGACAATTGATTTTTCCACGCTTGTTCCGCGACTTTATTTCTCCTTATATTACATGGGGCACAATTTGCGCGGAAAAGCGGAACGGTTTGGTAACAAATAAACATCTGTATTTATTTTTTAAAATTGTATTAACTTAATTTACTGCAATTTTTACTAATATCCCATACAGCACAGATCTTGCAGCAACATTGCAGTAACATTGCGGCAACACTGCTGCAACTTTTAACATTGCTACAACGTTGCAGCAATATTGCTACAAGATCTGTGCTGTATGGGATGTTTATGTTTTCAGCTTATCTGTTGAATATAAACATTTTAATTAATAAATACCGTTAAAAATTAATATTTTATAATTCCCCATACCACTTTTCCGCTCAAAATATGCCTCATATAATGTAAGGCAATCAAAACAGAACGCATAGCGGATTTATTAATGGCTCCTGCACGCAGGACGCAGTAATGTTTGCCGCGCAGCGGAAGTTCGCGCGACAGACAATCAATATGCTGTTTTCCGTAATAACCGTCTAGCTCTTACGGAAAAGCGACATATTGATTGGTTGTCGCGTGGACTTCCGCCGCGCGGCAAGCATTACCGCGTCCTGTATGCAGGAGCCATAAGATTTTGTCTTCCGCGTTTCCGCGCTTCATGTAATGGTTACGCGACATTATGCCGAAAACTAGATGGAGAATATGTTGGTACCAACGAAAACCCCTGGGGAGCAGAACATTAAATCTGTGAATTGGCAACATTATTGAAGTTGTAAATTTCCATGAGTTCGCGGATAAGCAATGGCGTAGGGTCATTAAAGTCAGGTGCTTCCAGCCACATATTGAAGTCTTGAATGAGTTCGCGGAGTCTTTTGATATATACGTGTGTACATATATATAAAATAATAAACAGTGTAGGACGAAAAATGCACAGAGACATTTAATTAAAATTGAAAAATAAGTAAATAAATAAAAATAACACGAATAAATAAAAATAAAGTGCATAGAGAAGAATAAGGTGAAAAATATAAGAAGATCCTCTTATATTTTTCAACTTATTCTTCTCTATGCATTTTATTTTTATTTATTTGTGTTATTTTTATTTATTTACTTAATTTTCAATTTTAATTAAATGTCTCTGTGCACTTTTCGTCCTACACTGTTTATTATTTTATATATATGTACACACGTATATGTCAAGAGACTCCGCGAACTCATTCAAGACTTCAATATGTGGCTGGAAGCACCTAACTTTAGTGTCCCTACGCCATTGCTTATCCGCGAATTCATGAAGATTTACAACTTTAATAGTGTTGCTAATTCACAGATTTAATGTTCTGCTACCCAGGGGTTTTCGTTGGTATCAACATATTCCCCATCTAGTTTTCGGCATAATGTCGCGTAACCCATGTAATATAGATCTCCAAAGATGTTGTATAGATCCAAAAGATGTTTTCAGGTCATTCTAATGCTGGATTCACATCAGGTACGATATCTGATATCTAATAAAAAAGTTTGTTTTCCTTTTGTTCTCTGACAATAATAATGTTTCTAAGCTAATAATCACAAAAAGTAAAGTTTCCTCTTGGATATTGGATTATCATATGTCGGACAAGGTGTGAATCTTACATAAGAATGTCTCTGATTTCTTGGAGATTTCGTATTGTTTGGATTAACAAATTATTGATTATTGTAAATTTATATTTCTATATATTTTCTTTTAATTTAAAAAGAAAACAGATACAAATACATATATTAATGCTACATACTGCAACACGTATGGCATTCGGGTGATTCAGTAGCTGTTAATATGTCTAACACTTCATCCGCATTATCCCCAGTCAACATGCTTGTCAGAGGCGCGTTCA
>NW_022639507.1:1376048-1376163 GCF_010583005.1 Odontomachus brunneus | reverse complement strand
ACTTCCGCCGCGCGGCAAGCGTTGCGCGTTCTGTGTGCAGAAGCCATTACTCTTATGGCTCCTGCACACAGGACGCGGTAATGCTTGTCGCGAGGCGGAAATTCGCGCGACAACT
>NW_022639507.1:1374257-1376038 GCF_010583005.1 Odontomachus brunneus | reverse complement strand
CTGTTGAATATAAACATTTTAATTAATAAATACCGTTAAAAATTAATATTTTATAATTCCCCATACCACTTTTCCGCTCAAAATATGCCTCATATAATGTAAGGCAATCAAAACAGAACGCATAGCGGATTTATTAATGGCTCCTGCACGCAGGACGCAGTAATGTTTGCCGCGCAGCGGAAGTTCGCGCGACAGACAATCAATATGCTGTTTTCCGTAATAACCGTCTAGCTCTTACGGAAAAGCGACATATTGATTGGTTGTCGCGTGGACTTCCGCCGCGCGGCAAGCATTACCGCGTCCTGTATGCAGGAGCCATAAGATTTTGTCTTCCGCGTTTCCGCGCTTCATGTAATGGTTACGCGACATTATGCCGAAAACTAGATGGAGAATATGTTGGTACCAACGAAAACCCCTGGGGAGCAGAACATTAAATCTGTGAATTGGCAACATTATTGAAGTTGTAAATTTCCATGAGTTCGCGGATAAGCAATGGCGTAGGGTCATTAAAGTCAGGTGCTTCCAGCCACATATTGAAGTCTTGAATGAGTTCGCGGAGTCTTTTGATATATACGTGTGTACATATATATAAAATAATAAACAGTGTAGGACGAAAAATGCACAGAGACATTTAATTAAAATTGAAAAATAAGTAAATAAATAAAAATAACACGAATAAATAAAAATAAAGTGCATAGAGAAGAATAAGGTGAAAAATATAAGAAGATCCTCTTATATTTTTCAACTTATTCTTCTCTATGCATTTTATTTTTATTTATTTGTGTTATTTTTATTTATTTACTTAATTTTCAATTTTAATTAAATGTCTCTGTGCACTTTTCGTCCTACACTGTTTATTATTTTATATATATGTACACACGTATATGTCAAGAGACTCCGCGAACTCATTCAAGACTTCAATATGTGGCTGGAAGCACCTAACTTTAGTGTCCCTACGCCATTGCTTATCCGCGAATTCATGAAGATTTACAACTTTAATAGTGTTGCTAATTCACAGATTTAATGTTCTGCTACCCAGGGGTTTTCGTTGGTATCAACATATTCCCCATCTAGTTTTCGGCATAATGTCGCGTAACCCATGTAATATAGATCTCCAAAGATGTTGTATAGATCCAAAAGATGTTTTCAGGTCATTCTAATGCTGGATTCACATCAGGTACGATATCTGATATCTAATAAAAAAGTTTGTTTTCCTTTTGTTCTCTGACAATAATAATGTTTCTAAGCTAATAATCACAAAAAGTAAAGTTTCCTCTTGGATATTGGATTATCATATGTCGGACAAGGTGTGAATCTTACATAAGAATGTCTCTGATTTCTTGGAGATTTCGTATTGTTTGGATTAACAAATTATTGATTATTGTAAATTTATATTTCTATATATTTTCTTTTAATTTAAAAAGAAAACAGATACAAATACATATATTAATGCTACATACTGCAACACGTATGGCATTCGGGTGATTCAGTAGCTGTTAATATGTCTAACACTTCATCCGCATTATCCCCAGTCAACATGCTTGTCAGAGGCGCGTTCAAAAACTTCACCCAGGTGCTTCTCCTCTCTCTTTATCTCACTCCTGTATCTTTCTCACTCCAATGCAGCGAATGCACCCGAATAGGGTTTTCGAACGCACGCCAGAAAGGGAACTTAAAGGTAACTTTCTTAAGAATACATTTTGATATTTCGGAAATGACGTCTAAATGATATCTAATAATCATCATCCGAGACATCTATTGAAAGAGCTTTTGAAGTTCTC
>NW_022639507.1:1373975-1374247 GCF_010583005.1 Odontomachus brunneus | reverse complement strand
ACGCATAGCGGATTTATTAATGGCTCCTGCACGCAGGACGCAGTAATGTTTGCCGCGCAGCGGAAGTTCGCGCGACAGACAATCAATATGCTGTTTTCCGTAATAACCGTCTAGCTCTTACGGAAAAGCGACATATTGATTGGTTGTCGCGTGGACTTCCGCCGCGCGGCAAGCATTACCGCGTCCTGTATGCAGGAGCCATAAGATTTTGTCTTCCGCGTTTCCGCGCTTCATGTAATGGTTACGCGACATTATGCCGAAAACTAGATGGA
>NW_022639507.1:1373858-1373965 GCF_010583005.1 Odontomachus brunneus | reverse complement strand
CTTGTCCTCATGCTTGAATATACATGAATACAATATGAGTTCAGAATGAACACATTTTTCTATCTGGGATGAGACCATATATTAATTTATTCAACCAAATCGGGTTC
>NW_022639507.1:1373120-1373848 GCF_010583005.1 Odontomachus brunneus | reverse complement strand
TTGTGATATCATAACATGTCTACATTCTGAAGCGCATATGAGCCCGCATCTATGACTATTCTTGTCCTCATGCTTGAATATACATGAATACAATATGAGTTCAGAATGAACACATTTTTCTATCTGGGATGAGACCATATATTAATTTATTCAACCAAATCGGGTTCTATAATATCCTTGTAATAATGCAAGAAAGACTTAAAAAATTGTTTGGTAAACAAATGTTATATTTATGAGACAAAGTTTGATAAGTGCAGATACAATGAAAACTGTAATCTAGGTGCACTTTAGTACAGGGGGTCGATTGTGTATCTCGAAACGGAGTGAAAATTACAAAAGTGAGCAAATTCACTAGACATTGACCAATGAAGTTACAAATATTCTAGTAAATTTGCTCACTTTTGTCATTTTCACTCTGTTTTGAGATACACAATCGACCCCCAGGTTGCTTGATCCAATATTCCTGTCTTACGTCCGCGCGATCCGTACGTTAGTATTCGTGCCTCTCACCGATTTGCATAAAACTTCGTCAGTTCGTATTTTGATGCGTAGAACTTAAACCTGTAAAAAAGAAGTGTCGTTCTTAAGCGGATTAAAAGTTATGAAATGTTGAAAAATGACATTTGTGTTGTGGGTTAGGAAATCTATTTTGTCGACGATGCGATGTGGGATTAAAAAATCTGTCAGAGTATTGTTGATACTTCATAACTTTTAACCCGTTTGAGAGT
>NW_022639507.1:1372673-1373110 GCF_010583005.1 Odontomachus brunneus | reverse complement strand
CTGTACATTTAATATACGAGGGTCGTTCAATAAGTCCTTAGAAAAAGATAGAAAAACAAATTATTTTGGGTAGATTTTTTTTTACTTTTCAACATAATCTCCTTTTAGCTTGATACACTTTTCCCAGCGTTTCTCCAACTTTTTTAAGCCGTCCAAAAAGTAAAATTTCGGAAGGTCCTCAAAATAAGCATCTGTTTGGGGGATGACTTCTTCGTTCGACGTGACTCGTTTTCCGCTGAGCCATTTTTTCAAGTTTGGAGATAAAAAAAAGTCACTGGGGACCAAATCTGGTGAATACAGTGGAAGTTGTAATAATTCGAAATTTAATTCCATAATTTTCGCCATCGAAACTGCGCAGGTGTGCACCCGTGCATTGTTTTGATGGAAGAAAATTTTTTTCTTTGCCAAATGAGGACGTTTTTTCTTGATTTCTTCGT
>NW_022639507.1:1371021-1372663 GCF_010583005.1 Odontomachus brunneus | reverse complement strand
ACGCATCAAAATACACGATCTGACGAAGTTTCATGCAAATCGGTGAGGAAGCTCTTCACCGATTTGCTCCTCTGCTTCATAATTACCACTATTTTGAGGAATTATTTTGACATCATAAATGAAATTTTTATATGTTGACATACTTGAGATATCTTAAAGATATCCCTTTTTGAGAAATCATTTTGATACCTTTCGGTCCTCAAAAAACGGCGCATTAGATAACATTTTGTTATTGTTTCGACAGCTTTTCGAAGCCTCTTCATATTATCAGATTCCACATTTAGATATCTTTTAGAGATGTTTTTGATAACTTTTTGCCCAGTGGGTCTATATTATCCGTATTATCCATATTATCTGTATTATCCGTATTATCCGTATTATCAGTATTACCCATATTATTCAAATTATCTGTATCATTCATATTATTCGTGTCATCAACTATAAATAAAAAATATTTACATGTAACAGATAAAGTTTTTACATAAATATTTTACATAAATATTTTTACATAAAAATATTTACATGTAACAGATAAAGTTAACAGATTGTCCGTTTTTTTTTTTTATGTCGTTCAGAACGCAGCAAATGGTTCAAAGAGAGAACTTATTTTCATGGAATTTTTCAAAACAAGTTCTCTTATTGGATCATCGATAGCTGCATCCCAAACTACATGAAAAAGTTAGCAGATAACTTTATAGTACTGTATATAAAAATATATTTTATAATGTACATTTATAGAAATATAAATATAGAAATACCTCTTCTTCCAACCCTTACAAAAAAGTAGTCAATAATAAATTGGCAGTGATTTTTATTAATGTTATCACTAGTTGCTGTAATAACTAATAATAAAATTACTCCCAGACGGCATAAATGTCCAAAATCGAGTCATAAGACGTCTTTAAGGCAACTTTAAGACATCTTTAAGACAATACTTTATAAACTTGTCTTAAAGACAGTTTAAAGACGTCTTAAAGACGTCTTATGTCCCACTTTTAGATATTGTGCTGTCTGGGCTAAAAGTCACTACCAATTTTTATTGTCTATTGATAATTTTTGGTAAAGGAAGTAGAACAAAACATCACAATGATGTCAAAAATAATCGAATCGTGATTGAAAATCACGATCGTGAGTTTTTTACTCATTTTCTCGTTATTTTAAGATCACTTTGACGTCATCGCGATTTTCTATTCTACCTCGGCTCGTCGCAGGTTGCTTCGAATAATCAAGTATTACTTCCGATCTGTAAATTTTCGAGCATGATAATATATAAATACAGTATGTTTGATAAGAGCGTGTACGGCAAAACTTTTTCCTCGAAACCGTTAGAGGGGGGATATGAACGCGAGCCAATAGCGGGGCTTTTCTCCCAAGATGCTTTGTCTAGAAAGCCTTAGTTATCGTTTGACTTTCGTCACAAAAGGGCGTATTTCAACATGAGTGCCGCGTACGTATCACGTTACGAAGCTGTGTTTCTATGTTCGCATCCGAAAGGACCAAAAATGTCGCGCGGAGCGGCTGCTAAGTATATGAAGAAGTCTAAGGCGTTTGTGAGTAAGTGGGTGAAACGTTATTCCGAGGTCAAAAACGTTGATGACTTGCCGGATCGTGACTCTGTGTAGAAAATGACGAAAAAGGAGGA
>NW_022639507.1:1370392-1371011 GCF_010583005.1 Odontomachus brunneus | reverse complement strand
TTTTTTCTTTGCCAAATGAGGACGTTTTTTCTTGATTTCTTCGTTCAACCGGTGCAATAACGACGCATAATACTCTCCATTTATCGTTTGTCCTTTTTCCAAGTAATCGATGTAGATGATTCCACGTGCATCCCAAAAAACCATGGCCATCACCTTGTCGGCCGATTTCACTGTTTTCGACTTCTTCGGAGCCGGATCGCTTTTAAAAACCCACTGTTTCGACTGTTCCTTTATCTCTGGAGTGTAGTAGTGTATCCATATTTCGTCCACAGTTATCGACACAAAAACTCGTCAGGATTGCGACGGAAAAGCGCCAAACTAGCCTCCGAATCGATTGCGTTTATTCTCCACTGAGAGCAAACGCGGCACCTATCTTACCGAGATTTTTTTCACACCCAATTTTTCGTGCAAAATTGAAAACACTGTACCTTGTGATATGCCTGTGGCCTCAACTATTTCGCGCACTTTGATTTGTTGATCACTCAAAACCATATCGTGGATTTTGTCAATCATTTCGGAGGAAGTCATTCCACTGGATGTCCCGAACGATGTTCATCATTTGTGGATGTACGGCCACGTTTAAACTCATTTAGCCAATTGTAAACAGTCGCAAACACAG
>NW_022639507.1:1370256-1370382 GCF_010583005.1 Odontomachus brunneus | reverse complement strand
GCCCCCCAGTTACATAGCTAGAGATAGATGGTATGACAGATTTTCTAATCTAACACGCCCTCAACTTTGTCTATTAATATCTCGCTTCGCAGTAGAGAACGACGATTTTGTCAGAGAAAAAAGTTA
>NW_022639507.1:1366697-1370246 GCF_010583005.1 Odontomachus brunneus | reverse complement strand
TCTGGAGTGTAGTAGTGTATCCATATTTCGTCCACAGTTATCGACACAAAAACTCGTCAGGATTGCGACGGAAAAGCGCCAAACTAGCCTCCGAATCGATTGCGTTTATTCTCCACTGAGAGCAAACGCGGCACCTATCTTACCGAGATTTTTTTCACACCCAATTTTTCGTGCAAAATTGAAAACACTGTACCTTGTGATATGCCTGTGGCCTCAACTATTTCGCGCACTTTGATTTGTTGATCACTCAAAACCATATCGTGGATTTTGTCAATCATTTCGGAGGAAGTCATTCCACTGGATGTCCCGAACGATGTTCATCATTTGTGGATGTACGGCCACGTTTAAACTCATTTAGCCAATTGTAAACAGTCGCAAACACAGGAGCAGATGTGCCATGAACTTCATCCAACTCGGCTTTGATCTCTTTCAGTGTTAAGCCTTTTAAATAGAAGTGTTTAATCACCGCACGAAACTCATTTTTTTCCATTTTTCTAAATAAACAGAATTTTTTGCTTCAATCGACTATGAAAATGAAACCACGTGATGGATATAGCTGAAACTTTAACAGCAGTCTAGTGAGAGATGACGCTTACTAAAAACAAACCTTTTTCGATATTACGAGCGCTTTCTCTTGGATTTTCTAAAGACTTATTGAACGACTTTCTATGTTAAATGTTTAAATATTTGTATTAACGATTAAAATAATAAGTGAATAAATGTCCACATTTAAGTACATGTCTCGGCATTGATACTTTATAAAAATTGTTTTTCTTTTTTGTTTTATTTTATCTAAATTATTTTATAAAAATTGTTTTCGATGTTATTTCTTATTTATTCAAACTATTTTTATTATTGACATGTTGCAACAATAATACATATATTATTAATATATATGTTGCAAGTATGTGTCACCTAACAAATTAATAAGTACTATTGCACATATCATATCGATTTGTATATATTTCTTTTTCTATATATTTATTTATATATGTATTCATACTTATCCTCATTTTAATACTAATGAAATGTTATTATGTAAAAAACAGTAATATTTTTTAAATATTACTAATGTTACACTACACTGAAATCACAAGTAACCGTCTGAAACATTTATTATAAATTATGATTAGGGTTCTATTACGATGCGCTACGCTCCTGCTTGGAAAAAAGACGGAAGATGTCATACTATTGTTTGCCTCTCACTCTACATCTATTCCTACCCCCACCACCTCATTTAGCAGTCCATTCTATATGTCGATGTGCTTCCCGCTTTATTTTTGTCAAACCGGGAGGCTAAAAGCCCTTCCGAACCTCCCCTGGACTCCCATGAAACCACGGACCATATACATGTCGCTGTTATCGTCAATATGACAGTTTCCTAACCTTAAAAATGATCAACTTTATCAATTAATATCTTTACCGTGAAAAGCGACGATTTTGACTTTCAGATTTGGTTTCTATGTGTCAAAATACACTGTTACCAAATTTTAACAAAATCGATAAGGTCGGGTGTTTTCTTCACAATTACCATTCAATTTTGGTCCGCATTCTGAATTCTCTTTTATCGATAAAAGTGTCTTTAAAGGAAGCTATCTAATTGACTGAAAAGCTATATTTAAGCTACTTTTAGCGATAAAAAAGGTTTTAGAATAAGAGTGTTTATCTTTTTAAAGGAAAGTATCTGTGTGTCAAATGAAAAGAGCAATTTCTTGAGATAAGAGAATATATCAATATGTGGTAATTATTTAGTTTAGCGGCCTCACTTCCGATTTCGATGAAAATAGACTCAATCTACGCGTTTTTGCATGCCAAATAACTTTTTCCTCTGACAAAATCGTCGCTCTCTACTGCGAAGCGAGATATTAATAGACAAAGTTGAGGGCGTGTTAGGTTAGAAAATCTGTCATACCATCTATCTTTAGCTATGTAACTGGGGGGCTTCGCCCCCCAGACCCCCCATAACACGGTGGGGTGGGAGCTACAGTCTTTTGTGAGAAATTCACTCTTTAGCTTAAACATAAGAGACTATAGCTCCTACCCCCCGTGATAGGGGGGTCTGGGGGGCAATGCCCCCCAGTTACATAGCTAGAGATAGATGGTATGACAGATTTTCTAATCTAACACGCCCTCAACTTTGTCTATTAATATCTCGCTTCGCAGTAGAGAACGACGATTTTGTCAGAGAAAAAAGTTATTTGGCATGCAAAAACACGTCGATTGAGTCTATTTTCATCGAAATCGGAGGTGAGGCCGCTAAACTAAATAATTACCCAATATGTAACTCAATAAATTATTAAATATTAATATACAATTCCATATATTTATTTTAAAACTGTAGTCTATCATATTCTACAGACAGAAAAATATTCTGTAGTAGATAATAATTTTGTTTAATGGGACTTGTCAAATGAAGAGCACAGATATTGATATGTTCAATCACAAAACTAGGACTATTTTATTTTATACTTATTTTTGCTAAAGAATAAAAAATTCTGTTTATTTGATAATTTCCCTGTATTCTGTTCAGAGCGTGGGTATTATAATCGTTCCGATATTCGGCTAGCTATATTTCTTAATTGTCCATAAACTTTAGAAGGTGGACTGCCCAAAATCAGATTACATATTGCTCTACGGGCTAATTGTATATTCTGGTAGGAACCCAAAATATGTATTTTACTGTCAGCTAATACAATTCGGGTTTTTGTTACATTTTCGATAGTAAATTTTGTCCTTCCACCTTTGCCTGCTAATCTACCAATTGTTCTAGACAAATGATCACCCTTTAGTGATTGTTTAACATCCAGTATTTCGAATGTTTCTACAAACAAATCATCTAAACGCAATAAAGCTAAAGCATCTTCCACTTCAAATCCAGAAATAAATGCTTTTACAAAATCCGCTGCTTTTTGGAGATTTGAAATATCTGGGGTATCAGGCGCAGTTCTAATTTCTACATTCCTAGACTTTAAGTTAAAGCGTATTTGTAATTGCAAATGCTCAACAATAGGTGTAAATATTTGCAACCAATTTTGTTTCAAGGGTGTGTATCGGTGAGCTGGCACTGGAATCTACAATATAAATTTATAATTTAAAATCAGATGCTAATATATATTATAAATATGAAATAGAAATTATGTATATTTTATTATTATTTTACCTTTCTTTGCTCCATAGCAGTTTTAGCTCTTTTTTTAGCTGTATGTGAGTTTACTTTTCCTTGTATGCCATTCACTACTTCTACCTACAGAAAAATAATTACAATATGTAATTATACAAGAAATGAATTGCAAAGTTCCATATATAATCAGAGTATTATTATTTATAAAAAAAAAACATTATTTAAATAACCTCCAACCAAATACAATAGAATAATAGGAAAAAGGGCTAATTCGAGTTCAAGCACAGGATTAATAGTGCTATGTATCATATGGGTAAAACCTTCCTTGTGTTAGGAAATAGAGCAATATTTATTGAACATGAATACTCAATAAATAATCAAACGTTTTGGCTCAATTATGAACCCTCTTCAGTGATATAAAAACTCAA
>NW_022639507.1:1349480-1366687 GCF_010583005.1 Odontomachus brunneus | reverse complement strand
CTCTGACAAAATCGTCGCTCTCTACTGCGAAGCGAGATATTAATAGACAAAGTTGAGGGCGTGTTAGGTTAGAAAATCTGTCATACCATCTATCTTTAGCTATGTAACTGGGGGGCT
This sequence comes from Odontomachus brunneus, assembly GCF_010583005.1. NCBI lineage: Eukaryota > Metazoa > Arthropoda > Insecta > Hymenoptera > Formicidae > Odontomachus > Odontomachus brunneus. Next base: position 1,366,570 of record NW_022639507.1, on the reverse strand, counting down.
TCGCCCCCCAGACCCCCCATAACACGGTGGGGTGGGAGCTACAGTCTTTTGTGAGAAATTCACTCTTTAGCTTAAACATAAGAGACTATAGCTCCTACCCCCCGTGATAGGGGGGTCTGGGGGGCAATGCCCCCCAGTTACATAGCTAGAGATAGATGGTATGACAGATTTTCTAATCTAACACGCCCTCAACTTTGTCTATTAATATCTCGCTTCGCAGTAGAGAACGACGATTTTGTCAGAGAAAAAAGTTATTTGGCATGCAAAAACACGTCGATTGAGTCTATTTTCATCGAAATCGGAGGTGAGGCCGCTAAACTAAATAATTACCCAATATGTAACTCAATAAATTATTAAATATTAATATACAATTCCATATATTTATTTTAAAACTGTAGTCTATCATATTCTACAGACAGAAAAATATTCTGTAGTAGATAATAATTTTGTTTAATGGGACTTGTCAAATGAAGAGCACAGATATTGATATGTTCAATCACAAAACTAGGACTATTTTATTTTATACTTATTTTTGCTAAAGAATAAAAAATTCTGTTTATTTGATAATTTCCCTGTATTCTGTTCAGAGCGTGGGTATTATAATCGTTCCGATATTCGGCTAGCTATATTTCTTAATTGTCCATAAACTTTAGAAGGTGGACTGCCCAAAATCAGATTACATATTGCTCTACGGGCTAATTGTATATTCTGGTAGGAACCCAAAATATGTATTTTACTGTCAGCTAATACAATTCGGGTTTTTGTTACATTTTCGATAGTAAATTTTGTCCTTCCACCTTTGCCTGCTAATCTACCAATTGTTCTAGACAAATGATCACCCTTTAGTGATTGTTTAACATCCAGTATTTCGAATGTTTCTACAAACAAATCATCTAAACGCAATAAAGCTAAAGCATCTTCCACTTCAAATCCAGAAATAAATGCTTTTACAAAATCCGCTGCTTTTTGGAGATTTGAAATATCTGGGGTATCAGGCGCAGTTCTAATTTCTACATTCCTAGACTTTAAGTTAAAGCGTATTTGTAATTGCAAATGCTCAACAATAGGTGTAAATATTTGCAACCAATTTTGTTTCAAGGGTGTGTATCGGTGAGCTGGCACTGGAATCTACAATATAAATTTATAATTTAAAATCAGATGCTAATATATATTATAAATATGAAATAGAAATTATGTATATTTTATTATTATTTTACCTTTCTTTGCTCCATAGCAGTTTTAGCTCTTTTTTTAGCTGTATGTGAGTTTACTTTTCCTTGTATGCCATTCACTACTTCTACCTACAGAAAAATAATTACAATATGTAATTATACAAGAAATGAATTGCAAAGTTCCATATATAATCAGAGTATTATTATTTATAAAAAAAAAACATTATTTAAATAACCTCCAACCAAATACAATAGAATAATAGGAAAAAGGGCTAATTCGAGTTCAAGCACAGGATTAATAGTGCTATGTATCATATGGGTAAAACCTTCCTTGTGTTAGGAAATAGAGCAATATTTATTGAACATGAATACTCAATAAATAATCAAACGTTTTGGCTCAATTATGAACCCTCTTCAGTGATATAAAAACTCAAGGTTTACAAAATGAACGCATTACAAGTAAAAGAATTAATTAAAGACCTTAATAAAATGACATGAATGTTATTCGCAGTATTATAGCTGACAAGACCGTTACCCGACTAATATTAAGAAGTTCAAATTAATACTAGAAAGTAGCCGTCATAACGTCTCAGACGTGGCGATGTTATCATTGATAGGATCGTCTCACTTTTAGCCGAGCTCAACAAAGTTATGACGGCTACTGTCTAGTATTAATTTGAACTTCTTAATATTCAGGTATAGTCGTGTAACGGTCTTGTCAGCTATAATATTGCGAATAACATTCATGTTATTTTATTAAGGTCTTTAATTAATTCTTTTACTTGTAATGCGTTTGTTTTGTAAACCTTGAGTTTTTATATCACTGAAGAGGGTTCATAATTGAGTCGAAACATTTGATTATTTATATTGAGTATTCATGTTCAATAAATATTGCTCTATTTCCTAATACAAGGAAGGTTTTACCCATATGGTACATAGCACTATTAATCCTGTGCTTGAACTCGAATTAGCCCTTTTTCCTATTATTTAATTGATATCATTGTTATTAAGTTCTTATTTTCTTTCTCTCAAATACAATAGCAACATTCAAATAAAAACAGTTTATTGTAAGCGCAGTCAGTGTATTATTGGATTTTACTTTAGATCTATCATAGATCTAAAAATATATATATTTTATTATTATCTATTTTATTATTTAAAAGTATATTTTATTTCAAAATGATAAATATTAATCATTCATTGAATGTTTTATTCTATTGAAAACAATAAATATTGTTTAATAATAATACCTCCATGTGATTGTCGCTGGCATGGCGTTTTTTAGCAGATTTCTCTTTAACGCCCACCATTTGAAGATTTTGTTTCATTTCTATATTTTCGGTTTGCATTTTTATATTCAGAGGGAAATAACCACAATAGCGTTTTAGCAACTGAGATAAATAATTGATACAAATTGGAACACCAATTATAGATTTAAGGCGTAGAACGAAATAAGGTTATATTTTTTTTTTCAATAGCTTCCGAAATTCACTGGCTTAGTTTACATCGTGCACTTGATACGCGTACTAAATAGTAACTTTCTATTGGCTTGGTTTACATCGTACTGTTGATACGAGTACTAGTAACTTTCTATTAAATAATCTTAATATTGACAATGCATATCAACGATGACGCATTCAATCGATACAATATGTTTTCTTGATGAGTATTATACCAGCTTAATATATCATTGTTTATATATATCGTCGATATTAAGATTATCTAATAGAAAGTTACTATTTAATACGCGTATCAAGTGCACAATGTAAACCAAGCCATTGGTTTGGTTTACATCGTGAACTTGATACGCGTATTAAATAGTAACTTTCTATCAGATAATCTTAATATCGATGATGTATATAAATAACGATATATTAAGCTATATTATAGTATAATACTAATCAAGAAGACTTAGGATGCTTCCTCATGTGGCATAACTTGCGTAAGGCGATTAAATGAGCGTACGGAAATACGGAAATGCGGAAATACGAAAGACAAAGTTACTAGGACTTACTAGATTTACGTATTTCCGCGCTTTTGTTCCGTAGCTTTATTTCTCCTAAATATTACATGGAGCATATTTTATACGGAAAAGCAGAACGAGGAATTATAAAACATTAATTGTAAACGATATTTATTGATTAAAATGTTTTTATTAAACGGATAAGTTGAAAAAAGAAGCGTATTAATAAAAATTGCAATGAATGAAATAAATATAATTTTTTAAAATGTATACAAATATTTATTTATCACTATACCGTTCCGCATTTTCGCAAAAATTGTGCTTCATGTAATATTTAGGACAACCAAATCAACGGAACGCGTTTACTCCGTTATGTATACTCCTTGTGTGAACACAAATATGTGAAAGAAGATTTAAAAGCTGTAAAGTTTGGCTTATTACATTTGATTGCCACGTTTTTGCTTGCTGCAAATATGATTTTAAATTATATGTTAATGGCTATGATTACACTGGTAATACGAGCATAAAAGCAACCAAAAAGGTACACGGAAGTAACGTAGAAAAAAGTTAGAAAATTATTTTATATCTACAATTATTACAAAAAATTAGAAGACAGACGAAATCGCAGAATGTCGGTAAGACCCATATTTTCTGAACAACGAATATTGTTACAAGGAGCCAGTGATATTTTAATCGTTGAAATGCTATTTCGTCTGACAATGAAAAATATTTTAACTATCTGCGGATGTCACCAACAATGTTCGATGAATTACTAACAATCGTTGGACCTCACATCGAAAAACAGAGTAGTTCGTAATCCAATAAGTGCTCGAATAAGATTGCAGGTGACTTTACGATGGTTGGCTTCGGGTGACAGTATGGTATCACTATCTTATGTTTTTTGCTTGTTCCATATTTCCGCATAAATCCGCGGAAAAGCAGAATGAAACCGCATGGATCCCATTTAGTTACTAGATACTTTTCCGCATTTACGCATTTCCGTGTTTCTGTACGCTCATGTAATCGCACCTTAATAGCTCCTGCCCACAGGACGTGGCAATGCTTGCCGCGCGGCGGAATTTCGTGCGACAGCTAATCAATTGTTACGTCCACGATAGATAACTATATAGGGAAATTTGAAAGTAGTGAAATCAGTGACTTACGTGGACGGTCAACAGAGTGATGGCTCCGCTTTTGGGTCACTCTGCTTTTCACCGAGTTTACCCTGGGTCTCGGGAGCCTGGCGAAACGATTGATGAATCTGGCGAAAAGTCAGCGGTGCTTGTTCTCCTGGCTCGGCCTCGGATGTTCCGATACCACGCGGGTTGATGCGGCCCGCGATTCAGAATTTGATTTCGCAACGTTTGAAATATGAAGGGTAGGCAAAAGTAATTGCAACACAGTCGGATTTTACGACTAAGTATAATATACTGAATAAGTACATGAAGCTACCAGAGACTAACTATGAGAAGAAAATAATTATATATATTGCCTTCTCTACAAATGCGCGCGCTTTTATACGTCGCTTTGTCGCTGAGAGTCGTTCTCCGATTGGTCCATGGAGTTATGGCGAGGGAAGAGATTCATTCCTTTGCATGATGTCACCGCGTCGGTGTCCTGAGTGGTGTTTAGGATTCAGCTTTCATGCTCCTGTTTATGTTGGCTTATCGCACTGAGCGATAGCGGTTTCTTTGGGTCGATCCGAGATCCGTCGATTTCGAGACTCTCCAGCAGCACGCAGCATTCGGCATTTTAATTATAATGTTTTAACGCTCGCGAATATGCATATGCGCACGTACTTACATCTAGTAACATAGGGATATAATATCTAGTGATGTCTGAAATCAGACAAGTCGGCCTCCTGGTCTATAATAATATATTATTAATGTTCTAAAATAGATCCGGACGTTACACAATATGCTGCTTTTCCGTAAGAGCTACAAGGTTATTACGGAAAGCAGCATATTGATTGGCTGTCGTGCGAACTTCCGCCGCGTGGCAAGCATTACCGCGTCCTGTGTGCAGGAACCAGTACGCTTATGGCTGAAAATAAGTTTATAATAATTATTACAAATATTTAGAAATTGCTTACTTTTCACGATTTCATGCTAGGGAAAAAAGTTATATGATTGATAGTAAAATTAAACTCACGTGAAAAAATTCATGATTGATGCCCTGGTTTAACTTTCTATTAAATAATCTTAATATTGACAATCACGACGCATTCAATTGATACAATACCTGTTCTGGATAAATATTATATCAGCTTAATATATCATTGTTTATATACATTGTCGATATTAAGTTACTATTTAATATGCATATCAAGTGCACGATGTAAACCAAGCCAGTGGTATTTAACGAACGACCAAGCTAGTGGCTTGGTAAATTTTGTATTATTTGCATCGTATGAGGAGGGGCAATGGTGGAGACGGGCATACATGGACAGCAGGTCTAAAGGGACGTCTACATTGGAAGTAAGCAGTAAGAAGTAGGAAGTAAGAAATTGACCAATCATAGTTGATTATTCTTCTCACATTCGACTGTGGTTGGTCAATTTCTTACTCTTGCTTCCTACTTCTTGCTATTTACTTCCAATGTAGACGTCCCTTTAAAGAATAGCAACCTTTGACTTTGAGAGACTGAAGGGACGTCTACATTGGAAGTAAGCAGTAAGAAGTAGGAAGTAAGAAATTGACCAATCATAGTTGATTATTCTTCTCGCATTCGACTGTGGTTGGTCAATTTCTTACTCTTCCTTCCTACTTCTTGCTATTTACTTCCAATGTAGACGTCCCTTTAAAGAATAGCAACCTTTGACTTTGAGAGACTGAAGGGACGTCTACATTGGAAGTAAGCAGTAAGAAGTAGGAAGGAAGAAATTGACCAATCATAGTTGATTATTCTTCTCGCATTCGACTGTGGTTGGTCAATTTCTTACTCTTACTTCCTACTTCTTGCTATTTACTTCCAATGTAGACGTCCCTTGACAGCTGTACCATTTGGTACAGTAACATTGGGTGCTTTCCAGCTATGCACACTGTGGCTGTTTACGATAATTCGAGTTGGATTAAGTACGAGTTAGTTTCACTAGGGCCGAGAAATATGATAGGCACAAGCATCTAGTATTTTCAAGATTTATGACAACTCAATGCTGTCCGATAAATCGAGTAGAGTAGAGTAGAGTTAGGGTAGTATAGCGGATAGTATATGTATAAGAATTAACAGTATCAGATAACATAGTTTCGTAAAATATGTAACAATAATATTACAAAACAATTATTTATTATATTTTAGAAAAATTAGAAGCACTAAATTAAATTATGAAAATGATATTAATTTAATGTATTTGTGAAATATTCAATAATAATAGGTTAGAATAATTGTTTTCTACTTTTGGATATTTCACAAATACATGATACCTTTTCATAATTTAATTTAGTGCTTCTAATTTTTCTAAAATGCAACAACTCATTGTTTAGTAATATTATTGTTATATATTTTACGAAACTATGTTACCTGATACTGTTAATTTTTATACATATACTATCCACTATGTTACCCTAACTCTACTCTACTCTACTCTACTCGATTTATCGGACAGCATTGAGTTGTCATGAATCATGAAAATACTAGATGCTTGTGACTATCATATTTTTCAGCCCTAGTGAAACTAATTCGTACTAACTCCAACTCGAATTATCGTAAACACCCTGTGTTACACAAAACTAGTTTATTGGTGGCATATTATCTTACAAGATATTTTAGATAATATATGACCAATAAACTGGTTTTGTGTAACACAGTATAACGTAGCTGGAAAACACCCATTGTTTCTCTCTGTAGTCGCCGTGCGCTCGGGATCGCACCAGAGATGTCGCTTCCGAATGACATCTCTGAGCGTTATCTGGGGAGAGGAAAGTGTCGTGAGTGTGGAGCGTCAGGTAGCTCAGTGGTTTAGAGCAGTCGCCCGGCAAGCGAAAGACCCGGGTTCGAGTCCCGGCCTAGCAGAACCTCTCGATATTTTTCTTCCTCTGGAACGAAAAGATACGCAGATCTCGAATGCATGGCGTCCCGCTGCCACCTAGTATGCCCTCCTCCTTCTATGGAAAATTTTAGTGCGAAAAAATGAAAAAATGAAAACTTTCATGCGAATTGATATCTCCCCTGAAAAGTAATTATCCATATTCATAATAAGTTAATCAACTACGATGTTTGCTGCATGGTGGATAGTTAATGAGGAACAAAACAAAAGAAACGAAAATTTACGTATTATGTGTAAAATTTTAAGAAATACTCAAGATCCTTTTGATATCCTAGAAAAACAATTTTAGGAATTATATAGGTAATAATAATTATTATTATATTATTGTAATTAATTTTATTATTTATTATTTGTTATTTTATTATTTTATTATTTATTATTTATTTTTTGTTTGTGTGTTACATTCATTCTAAAAAAATAATATATAACATGAAGAAATATTATAAGCAAACATGAGAATATTTATAATCTATTATTTTCTCACTTTAATGTAATTATGCTCTATGCAAATGCGCTGGGTTGAGTTGATACATATACTATAGTAAAACTGACTCAACTCGATCCAACTCTGGGGTGCGTTCAAATTCTTTATCCGGGTGCACTCTATTACTAGAAACACTATAGTATACTATAGTATACGCGTACTAAATAGTAACTTTCTATTAGATTCTATTAGATAATCTTAATATCGACGATATATATAAATAATGATATATTAAGCTAGTATAATACTCATCAACAAAACGTATTGTATTGATTAAATGCGTTGCCGCTGTTATACATTGTTGATATTAAGATTATCTAATAGAAAATTACTATTTAGTACCAAGCGTATCAAGTACACGATATAAACCAAGTCATTGGCTGGTTTATATCGTGCACTTGATATCAAATGTCGCTGTCGGACGTCGAACGTAGTCAATGGTCCAATAAGACCTGTTCTATAATACGTGGTATGTCGCTGTTAGACGTCGAACGCAGTTGATAGGCCAATCAGAGGATTTGTTTTTCGAGACGAGTTCTCCTGATTGGACCATTGATTGCGTTCTGACATCCAACTATAACATACGACGTATTGTAGAACCGGACTAAGGAGAACTCGTCTCGAAAAAAAATCCTCTGGCCGATATTCATAGTCGAATCTTATTTCAAGATCGTCTTAAGTAATGTCTTAAGATGCGAATACGGCTCTGTGATTGGTTCATGACATCTTAAAACAGTACTTAAGTTGATCTTAAATATAAGATCTGACTATAAATACCGGCCTCTAATTGGCCCATCAATTGCACTCCGACATACGACAGCGACATACGATGTATTGTAGTACACGGCAATAATCAGAGATCTCAAGGATCATACAAATATATTTCGCTACAATATGCGATATCTGTACGTGTTCGTAACTGCGGACATTAGTGTATTCTAGTAATATCTCTCATATATCCATGATTTCTATGGGATATCTGTAGGATATTGCAATATCCCGACAGGATATCTTTAGGAAATTCCACAGATTTCCCTTTGCTGTGTGGGGCCAGACGACCATCGTGAGCGATGTATCGTGTTTCCTACTAGAGTTCCTAGGAACTTTACGTTCCCACCCCGCATTAATTTTCGTATTACTTATTATAATTAGAATATTTTTTCTGTTAACCAGTTTTATGCAAAATTTGATATTCAGCGAGACTAAATAAAGATTACAAAAAAAACTAGGAGTACATTTTTTATTATAAGTATAATTTCTCTTTTATTTGCTATTGAGTTGTTTTAGGTATTCGTATTATTTATAATTAGAATATTTTTTTTATTAACTATTAGTTTTATGTCTTATATTTTACGACACTTCTGAAATAAAACATCTACCGCTTTAAATTTCAAATCTACAGCTTTTTGGTATGCTATTTACTACCTAATTTTTCAACTACCTGGCAACACTGGGTCGCTCTCAGGTTTCTCTCTGGTTTGATCTATATATATACGTCATTGACTCAAAAACATTAGAAATACTCAAATTATTTTTGTTTAATTATTTTAAAATCTAGATGAAACAAAATTCAACTTTTGAAATGAAATAAAATAAAAGAAATATGGTAATTATATAGTTTACATTCCTCACCTCCGATTTTAACGAAAAAATACTCAATCGACGCACTTTTTAAAGGCAAACAACTTCTCTATTTGGAAAAATCGTCGCTCTTTACTACGAAACGAAATATTAATTGACAAAGTTGATTACTATTAAAGTTAGGAAAACTGTCACTTCGTTGATTGAGTATATTTTCACCGATACTGGAGGTGATGTATGTAAACTGTGTGTAACTGAATAATTACCTAACCTTAATAATGATCCACTTTGTCAATTAATATTTCGCTTCGCAGTAGAGAGCGACGATTTTTCCAAATAGAAAAGTTGTTTGCCTTTAAAAAAACGCGTCGATTGAATATTTTTTCAAATCGGAGGTGAGGAGTATAAACTGTATAATTACCAGAAATATAGCCTAAAATTTGGAACCTTTTTTGGAACGTGTTGGGACGGTATACTTGGTGGCTCTAAAACTTGTATCTTTGTAATCATCTCATCAAGACCTTTAATTTAGTATCTGTTTTAAGTACATTTTTCACTGCCCAAAAATGGGCCACATGTTGGCATCACTCTTTATGAGCACAAAAATTTCACGTGCAAATTTCATAAATTTTCATAAATTCTCACGAAATCTGCATTAAAAACTTAAATTTAAGTTTTATTAAACTTAACAATTACAGAGATTTACATATGTAATCGACATTATAGTTCAAATACGTTTATCAATATATATTAATATAATTGTTACCTTAAATATGTATTTTTTGATAATTAGAAATTATAATTCATTGTATTGATAAGCATTTTGTGTAAAAATATAATCTCGTTCCTATACCGTTACATCTTATATTACTTCGATGTTGATTTCTGAATCTTGCTATTAGAAAGTCGAATGTTATTGAATCTCTTACATGTCTTCATGATCAAAGATGCATCGCCGCTACCAGATATAGCACGTTCACTAAATTTTCCCGTCACCAGGGATTTGTTTAAACAACTTTCCGCTTCTGATTTCACACTCCCACGTAATTTTTCCACCACGTTAGAAACCGATTCCTTCTCTGCGGTAGCAGAAGATACATTTAGCACCTTTGAGGAAGACTGACAAAGTGAAAACGTTGCATTCGCTGTCGTAGATAACATGCTGATCTTCTCTAAAGCAGCTGAAACACAACGCAGGGATGTGACCATAGTTTCAGAGTGAATGTACTTCTCCGAGCATATTTTACCTGTCAAATCTATACTCTCTTCGGTGATGTCAATGTTAGCGCTGTGAACTTTGAAACTATCTCTGTCGAAAAGATGTTGTCTGACGTTAGACAGATTCCTGAGAGATATTTCGCTTCTAACGACCGATTCCGCCGTGTTTTTTGTTTTATGCGGCGTATTGTACATAATTGTGTGCTCGTTGCGCAGCGTTCGGCCGCTTTTTATATAAGGTATCAAACACGACAAATCCGACGGCTTGTGCACGGTGCTGTTGGCTGGTTGAATGGACAACGGCGGTTTATACGCTTTTACTGAAATTTACAATTAGATTTATCAGTCTTTTACTTTCAATTTCCTTTCCATTGTTTCAATCTTGGAACTTTTGATCAACTTTTTGAGTTCCGTTTTCTTTTTACATTTTAGTATTATTTTAATAAAAGGTAGATGTACAGATAGAAAGTAAGATATCAGGTAGGTGTAAAAAGTATTTCAAAAGTTTGATTTGAAAAATAGTTTCGAGTAGGAAAAGATAAGAATAGTTTTATTGTAAAAAAATAGAAAATTGATAAATTAATGAAAATGACTTTTTTCAAGAATTATCACCTGCAAAAACGTTAAACAACATAGAAAGAGATCAGATTTTTATTTTTAAAAATATATTACAAGCCGTATCTTTAAGGGTACGCCGCGACTCAAAGAGTTTATATATATATATATATTCTCAAATTCTTACAAACCTGTATAGGGCGTTCTAATATAAACTGAACTGCTCTCGTCGCGTGGTAAACCATAAACAGTAGGTGGAAAATTGATGTTACTGGTATTGAAAGTGCCTGTTGCAATATGCGAATTTAATTTTGTTTTAATAATACTTTAAAATTTTTGTTTTAATTGTCGTATAATAAATATAGGCTATTATACTTGTCGTGTTGTGGCTGAAGTTTCCTTGGCTTCTTCTAGATTTCTCGTGTGTCGTGTTGTTTATGATCATGGATAATGCGGGTTGCAGTCTCTGAACGACTTTTAGGATCAATTCACAACGTTTTATTACACGCAATTGTTGCGGTTCCGTCGCGTTTTGCACCAGAAGAGTCTTAGCGGCTGCGTTGGCTTCAAATATAGCTGTGGAGTAAAATAAAAAAAACTTGTGTATCTCATATGACAAAAATACAATCAATCGAATTGTATGATCTTGTTTATGCATCGACTGTTTAATATGCGTATCAAATAGCAATTTTATGCTAAATTATCACTTTGGCTACACACACACACGCGCACACACACGCGCACACACGCGCACATACGCGCACACACGCCGGCATTAAACATATGTGACGGTGTAGTGTAATTTTTCTTTATATATATATATATATATATATATGTGTGTGTGTGTGTGTACATATATATATATACATATATTTTTTATATATACATATATATATATATTTAATTTAATTATAAATAATATAATTATTTATAATTAATTATAAATAATTATAATATATATATATATATGTATATATTATAATTATTTATAATTAATTATAAATATAATTAATTATATATATAATTAATTATATATATATATTTAATTTAGAGAAATTTTCTAATTTAATACAATTATATAAAAAAATACGAGATGAGTTGCAGAGGCTTTTCCAGGAACCACAGAAAATCCTCATCCTGTACTTTTTATATAATTATGTAAAATTAGTTTCTATATATATACACACACACACACGCACACACACATACACACATACATATACACATACACACATGTATATATGTATGTATGTATGTGTGTGTGTGTGTATAGAAACTAATTTTACATAATTATATAAAAAGTACAGGATGAGGATTTTCTGTGATTCCTGGAAAATCCGTTTTAACTAAAAAATGAAAATAAAAGTTACAATCTCCAATGGCCTTGACTTTTACAAATGTTATACAAATGATGATGTTAAAAATTCAAGAGGTTTTAGTCGTCATTTCGACGTGGTCATTTCCAAATGGTCCACTCACGTCATTATCATCATATCCACGTCGTTAATCCTGGGTAAAGCTAAGAACGGATAAAAAATTATCGTAGAAATTTACGATAATTCGAAAAAACATTCCGACAAAAGTTACTTTTCTTCGACATAGCGTCATTATAGGGGATTCCCTTTGAAGAAAACAAAGGTTACCCAATTTTCGCCGAATGCAGCGCCATCTATCAGAAATAAAAAAAAAGTTCAGACAAAAGTTACGTGTTTTTGGATGTAGAATCCGAATCTGTAATAAAAAGTAGGGGTTCCCATTTAATATTTCAAAGATATTTCAAAGATATTTCATCCCCAGGGGGGGCGGAAGATGGATAATTTTTGTGGGATTGAATTGCGCCCTCGAAACTATTGAGGGTTTATTTGGGACATTTTTGTCGTACAATGCTTATTTTTCGAGATATTTAGCAGTCTCAAGTTAAAAAAAACACCCTGTATAGTGTATTAAACTATGTTAATTAGTAAATTAAATTAATTTGCATTAGGCTTCTGGTTAGTCGCTGTGATTGTCCTTGTTTAATGACGCCAGAAGCGAGAAAACGCATGCTAAGATTTCGTCCGTTATACTTTTAATAAAAAAGATATATCTATAAAGTGACATTAGTGATCCATTCAGAACATTTATAAAATTGTCCACTTTTCTTTTGCTCGAACAATTAATAAATAATCGCAAAATTAACTTGACATGGAATCTTCCTTTTTAATCTCTTTTCTCAAGATTATGTCAATGTTAATTTTGACTATTTATTGATTGTTCGAGCAAAAGAAAAGTATTCGGATAATTTTACAAGTATGCTGAATCGTTCACCAATGCCATTTTGTGGACATATTTTTTCAATTAAAAGTGTAACGGCCGAAATTTTGACATGCGTTTTCTCGCTTTTGATGTTAAACAACGACAGCTACAGCGATAAGTCTGGAGCCTTAATTATATGAGCTTGGTATATCATCGTTTACAAGCATCCTTGATTAAAGTAATATGATAAGAAATATACCTGTTTACACTTTAATTTTGACGACAGCGTATCAAGCTAGTACAATTTGCATTATATAGACGTATCAATAAAGATATTTTAATATAAAATTACTAAATAGTATGTGCATTCAACAATTGTTGCAAACAAGGGTCTTGTTTATATTGATCGATGTGTAAGTGATAGTGTATTAATTTATACTAATTAACACATTCAACACGTTACCATGATTTATTTGGAAGGCTCTTCCCCACAGACTACTTTGTATTTTTTTCATAATTGTGTAAAACAGACTTAGTTGGACATAGAAGAAAAATTTTACTTTTTGATATATCGTTATTTATACCCATCGTAGAGATTAAAATAATTTAATAAAAAGTATTATAAAGCTTGTATTTACTCTCTCTCTCTCTCAAATTGTTTACGTGTACTAACTAGTAATTTTACATTAAACAGTCTTTATTTCAATAGATATAAACGATGGCATATTAAATTGCCGTGCTTTTTGCTGCACATGTTTGGTACGTTTGTCGAAATGAAGATAATTCGATAGAAAGTTGCTATAAATAACACAATGTAATAATATAACATGAAGTTATATAAAAGAATATAATATAAATACATAATACTATGTAATTATTATATTAGTTATTAGTATTTGGTACACCCCAGTAAACAATCTGTACGCAGATTGGCAACAGGATCTGTCGAATTCGAGCAGAATCTGTCGACAGATCCATAGTCATCTGCGTTCCCAGTCTATCGTCAGACTGCTGACAGGGTCTGTTAACAGGCTCTGACATTAGATTGGCGGCAGATTGCACGCAGATCCTGCCGACAGACTCTGACGGCAGATTGCGTGCAGATCCTGTCGTTTCGTAGGTTCTTCAATTAAATTTTTGGTAGAAAATTTTCTCATAATTTTTTATAATTACTCATAGAATAAGCGCTTTCTCATAAATACTCATAATACTCGTAAAATACAATGAAAAAAAAAGTTTTTCTATATTATTTTTTCATCATTTTTAAGATTTTCTGTGGTGAGATCACATAGATTCTGTGTGCAATCTGTTGCCATTCTACAGACACTGTTGACAGACTCTGCGCAAAATCTGCTCGCGCAGGCTATCTGAGACGTATAAAACGATCAGTGTAAATAATCAAAATGTATGTTTATACCTGCTTTCAATTCTCTTGTCATCATTATCGTCTGACGGTCGATGTTCTCGGTACCTATGTCGTTCATGACTGCAGTCACTTGGCTGGATAAAGCCGAGGCGCGCTGAACAATAGCATGCACCTGCAGCTGAGTTACTGGTTGTCTGTTATCCAGACAATCTGACATCGTTGTTACATATTCTTGAAGACTATCCAAAACTACCTGAATAAATGATACACTCAAGCATTCTCAAAATGACCCTCGACTGCTCGATTATATCTACCTGGCAAAAGGCGGCTGAGTTTATAATAAGATTCACGACATTTTGAAACTTATTCATCTCCAATTGCCACTGTGCGGTCAACAGCTTGACGCTGGAATGCATCTCATTGTTATCCGGATGCAAGTAGAAGGAAGTGATCGCGGATATCAATTCGGTCTCCAAGGATTCGAATCCCGCGAGGCAGTTGCGAATCTTATTATTGCCTAAAACAACCACGTTAAATACTTTTGATCACTCTAAACAGATCGTCCAGATAGACATATTTCGGCATATTGTCTACTTAATAATTAGGATAAGTACGCAAAAATGCGTACTCATACAACAAAAACTTTACATAAAAAAAGTCTTACTTTACATAAAAGAATTTAATGCCATGAAAATTTCGGCAATATTTTGATGCGACGAAAATTACTGCTTATTTTGCCGAAAATAAAACAATTCAGAATTATTGTAATAAGAAATATTTTGATTAAAATTATGGCGTAATAAAAAGGTATTTCTTAAAACAAGTATATTATAAACACGTTGTGTTGTTGCAATAGCGTCACGAAGTATACATTAAGGCTTTTGGTCTCTCGCCGCGATCGTCTTGATTTATAACATCAAAAATCAGAAAATATACGTTAAAAATTCTTTGTAATACGTTGTAATAAAATCTGTTTACAGATTAATACTTGCAATCGATTGAGCAGACCTATAAAATAATCTGGACATTTTCCTTTTGCTCTAATAATAAATTGCCGTAAAATTGACATGACAAAAACATGAAAAAAAATTGATTAAAAATTTATTTACTGATTGTATCCGAACAAATGGAAATTGTTCGGACTATTTTATAAATCTGCTTGATTAATTACAAGTGTCATTTTATGAATACATCTTTTTATTTCAATATATTTTGTAAAAATCTTTAACGTGTATTTTCTCACTTCTGACGTCATTAGTTATGAGTTCCACAGCCAAGAGTAGGTAGCCTTAAAATGTTTGCGTGTTATGTTCAGCATTTTTGTCTATCCGGACGCTAAGAATTTCCATACATCATAAATAAAAGCGACTAACGATTCATGTCTTTGCAACAGGCGATAGCGAACATTCCGATCTGCACGGTTTGGTCGAAAAGTTGGTCGAAATCTTCTATGAGATTGTTCAGATCGTTCTTGGACCGTTCCTTCGCGTTCAACGAACTTCCGCACGTCGTAACGAGCTTTTTCAACACGACGTAAGGATTGCTGAAGACCTCCATGACAAGAGTCAATACCGCTATATTGACTTTACGTTCCAAACGATAAAGAGCATCGGTCAAGGTATGCATAAACAAAGTATTCAGCGCTACGTCCGGTGTCTCCGATTGTAATTGTTGCTTCAGCTTTTCGTATTCCTGCACTATGAATTGGCATGATCCAGTTATAGCTTTGAAATTATATGGCTGGCACACCTGTGTAATCGCCATGGCGTGAGAGAAGACGTCTTCTAGTCTCAGCCACAGTTCCGCGCACTCGGACAGTTGCTCTTGATGCATTTTGTTCGGTATTTCTAATATAATATCTAGTGCTAAATCCATTCTACAAAGATGTACCATAGTGTCAAAAGTGTATACTCAAAATATGAGCGTAAAAAACATGTTGGTTTTCTCACCTGTAAACGAAGTGATTCTCTTTTTCGAAAACTTCTTCCTTCATCGACGGATTCAAGCCAGTGAGCAGCTCTAGGATCATTTCGCAACAAGTACATATTCTGCCACAAATGTATTTCTTGCAAGCCTACACACATTCGTGAATTGTAAAGACAAATAACCAAGAAATGATTATTAAATATTTACATATATAAAATATAAAATGCCTGTCTGTATATTCTCTATTAACTCCTAAACTCTTTGACCGATTTGAGCCAAATTTTGCATAATTACTCTTTATAAATCTTTAGAAAATATAGGCATGAAATCTAGACATTTCACCCCTTCCTCCTGATTTCATTCCCTTGACACTTTGTATCAATTTAGGTTTAAATGTTCTAGATATAAAAAGCCCAGATAACTAGCTAGGTGGTATAACACCTAAGTTCTAGTATAAAATATATTAATATACTAATAATTATATATATATATATATATATATATATATATATATATATATATATATATATATATATATAATATAT
>NW_022639507.1:1338323-1349401 GCF_010583005.1 Odontomachus brunneus | reverse complement strand
ATATATATATATATATATATATATATATATATATATATATATATATATATATGTATATATGAAATATATTCTTAAATAAATGTAATATAAAAGAAATATTATAATAAGTTCTTATAACATCACAACTCAAATATTAAAAA
Source organism: Odontomachus brunneus (assembly GCF_010583005.1). Classification (NCBI taxonomy): domain Eukaryota; kingdom Metazoa; phylum Arthropoda; class Insecta; order Hymenoptera; family Formicidae; genus Odontomachus; species Odontomachus brunneus. The sequence goes on along the minus strand of NW_022639507.1, from coordinate 1,349,261 downwards.
CCAATAAGAACCAACGTGAGAATTTGTGTACAAGATAACAAAAATTTCCAATTTCAGTTATGAAACATGAACAGTTCTAAAGTGATGAATTTGTTACAAATGCTGTAAATAAAATATGAAATTTTTGAGTAAATTATTCTTGGATTGGCTTTTAATCAATAATTCTGATTAAATATATGTTCTCTTACATAAATTGGAGCATTTAAACAATGTTGCTCCTGAGCCAATTGCACCAGCATACCAAATGATGTACACAGTTGAGAAGTATATAGAGCTAGTTTCTCTGACAAAGTGGTGGATGCTAAACTTCTCCTGTATTTTTGTAATGGTTCAAGTATCTCCAGTATTGAAGAACCAAGTTCCTATAAAAAAAATTATATTTAGACTGGAAAACAAAGCTTAAGATTTTGATTCTACTTCATCTTATATTTCACCTTGATATTTTGAAAATCTTCTATCTGATTTGCTGTACTCATTTCTTTAACATAGTCCAAACAATCCTGAAGTCTTTGCTTCAGTGGCAAACATTCTAAATCCTCAAGAGCTCTCAAAGCTAACGCAAATTTATTAAGCAATGATTCAGTTGTATTATTAGTATTATGTTCAAGTTTACAATCATCGATTTGTTTGATCTAAAAAAAGAAAAGAATTGAGGAGAAAGTTTACTTCAAATAAAATATTATATATAAATATGATATTGTGACTTTCTCATTACATACAAGTTCTTCAATATCTTTCAACAGAGAAATATGTTTTGTGGTCACTGTTGTATCAGCAAAATTTACATTGACTTCTTCATATTCACAATTATCATCACTCGTCAAATTTTTGAACCTCTGAGTTAAAGACTGTAGTTGTCCAGAAAACATTGATTTTGCAATTAAAACTTCTGATGGATTAATTGAGACATTAATTAATAATAACCGTAGTCTATTTATCTGAAACAAAAATAACGACAAAATATTTATTCCTATTTAATTACAAATAATTATTGTTATAATTTTTACATTATATTTTGCAATGTGTAGAATATAACATAATGCTGTTATATATTTTTTACCTGAAATTTATCCTGACAAGAATATTATAATTATCAAATTAGTTAAGAGGAGCAAGTTTGATTACCTGCTGTTGCAAAGATTCCGATATCTTCCTCATTTGCTTAGTCTTCAGCTCCATGTTATTTTATAATTCTATAACTTCTTCGCGTGAAACTTCAAAATTCATACGTTTCAACGGTAAATATAAACAAAGCAAACTTAGTAACTAACCAGACATGGCAACCAACATCCGGCGCTAGTGATGGGAACGCAGCTCCATGGGAATAGTCTACGAGGATCTGCTCCACGATCTTTTACATTTTCGGAATTTGTTCAAGCTATAACCGCGTTGGAAGGTGCCAAAATCATTTAAAATCTTTCAAGTCTATTTCGATTAAAAATACACAGTATAATTTTCTCTTAATTATTTTTATTCATAGCGAATAGTATCATGCAACTTGTGTGTTGATTTCGATAGTCGTCCATTTCTTTTTGGCGGCTGACATTTCAAAATAAATGCTTTTAGGTTATACTCGGGGTTACGACTCGCGAAGAAATGTTTTCCAGGAACAAAAAGATCGAGACGAAAATCGACGTGTTGTTGGACGAACCGTTGACCAGTGAATCGTACACAAAAGTAGTGATCGAACTCCTGAAGTACGTTCTGTACCAAAAGCAGCAAATACCGTTCGCGTACGAGGCACTGGTTCAGTTCCAGACGAGCATAAGGACGACAGATAGAAACGCGGTGGCCATCAAGACTTTAACGAATACATTAAAGAGTGTCTCAGATAATTTGTTCTCGCAATTTTTTCTCGAGGACTGCGACGTGAGGGAAGTTGCCATATTAGTTGGTGCTACAGTATCGTCACCAAAATTATGCATCAGGATAGAGCTTCCCTCGTATATTCTCAACAGCAAACAGCACAAAGAGTGTCAGCATTCTTCGCGAAAACCCCTTATAAAACTCATGAGGTTAATAATAAGGATATATACAATTGAATATTATAGTATTATATTCATATAAAATTTATATCTAATTTATATCTGTGAAATTTTTCATTTGTAGATCTATGCTGGAGTGTGACGAGTTTCAGGAGGCTATGAGTATACCTTCAAGTGTAACAAACACCTTTATTATGCTGAAGAAAAGAGACAATAACCCAGTATCAGACTTCTTTATACCTAAACCACAATATATATTGCCTACACAAAGCACAAGTTGTTTCAACATTAGACTGTGTCAGAATGATCAAGTGGACACACAGTGTACTTGCAGAACTCTTGTTAAAGTATATCATGACTCATGCAAGATTCATGCAGCAGAAGACAACCATGAAGATAACATGCAGTATATTCAACGCGATACTTCCACTCAATGCTCATATCGATGGTATCAATCCAAGCAAATCATAAAGGGATTTAAATATCATTCGTGACCAGACATATAAGTATACCATATAACAATTGTAGTTGAAATTTCATATTGTTGCTTAGGACACAAGTAGACAATTTTTCTACTTTAGAACAATAACTGGATCAATGTCAAATTTATTTTATAATCGTATAATCAGATAGTATTAGATATTTTAACATATTTAATTGTGCACTTGTTATTGTACACAATGACGTATCAGAGTGACAAACACGATCTGGTCACTATAAAATGCTACGAGGTCGTGTGATAGAAATTTCCATTTATTATCAAGAAACCGACGTAGTTTGTATTTTTTTTTACTCGCACATGTAAACATAATGTATGTGATAAGTCTTATGAGCGATACAACTATTATGTATCGGCTTATATAATCAGTATCGCAATGCAATTATGAAATCATAGAATATTTTATTGATGTCTGATTAATATTACCCCTTGTCCACAACTTTGCTTTAATCTTTAAGCCATAAGATATTGATCAACCACAGTTGATTATTTTTAAAATAATCGATTGTGGTTGGTCAATTTCTTACAGCTTAATGATTAAAGCAAGGTTGTGGACAAGAGGTTAGTTACTCATACAAAATTTTTTAGAAAAAATATTGCCAATTTTTATATAAGCAGAATTTTGTAAAAATGTGACATTTTTTAAATTGAATACACAATTATAATTGTTAAACGTTTTTATTATATTGAATTGTACTTAATCATTATACCACCGATATGTGTTATCTAGTTATATAGTTTATTAAAAACGCAAGAAACATGCGATCATTCAAACGAATATGATAAGCGCGTGGTAGTTCGCATATTATTATCATCATGCAGATAATCCCTACCAGAGGAAGAATACGATATTCTTGGAGAGGGGTATTACATATTTTAACAACATGCGAAGATACTGACAGCAAAAAAAGATTATATCGAATCTTGTATGTACACGCGAAGAAAGTCTTCCAATATTGTACTGAAATGGCTGCTTTGAAATTCTTAACATCGGAGCAGAAGCAATTCTGGGAAGAGAATGGTTATATTAAATTAACGAATGTGTATTCTTCGAAGGAAATAAACGAGATATCAGACGCTTATAATGATTTGTTCGAGAGAAAGCGTCGCGAAAATCTGGCGGGCTTGGAATCAGCTTGGGTCGGCGAAGAGATGAAGAAAGCAGCTGGATATATCGATTACACTGTAAGTGAAAATTATTTATTTCGCAAACTAAGTGCATGCATGCATGTGTATTAATTAATAACCTATGTGATCAAGTAACAATTTAGTGATTGAAAAAGAAAACTTATAGTTAAGCTTGAAGAATATTTAGATTTTGAGACGTTTTACGCTTTGATTCCCAAAGTATCTCCTTAAACAATATCTTTGAAATATCTTATATCATATGATATCTTTGAAAATAAGAATATTTTTATTTATCTCTATATTATTTAATAGAGCGATCTTAAAGCTATCTATTGATATATATAGTTTATTTACAGTCTGTTTAATAAGAGTATGATCGACATCATTTTTAAACTATTATAAAAAAATGTAAAAAGTTACATATGTATTCAATCAGCATTATAATTTATACGCTTTTATATTAATAAATTGTCTACACACAATCACCGGCGTTGTCAATTATTGCTTGACATTTTCGAGGCATATTTTTTATTAATTTTACAACATACTTTCAAGATAAAGATTACCATATCGAACAAATCTGTTGAGATAGTTGTTTCACCGTGTATACTTTTTTCCACGTAGCTTCATCTTCATACGTAAACATTTTCTTTGATCTAAACATTTCTCATAGTATCCATATAATATTCCATTTGTATCTGGTGACTGTGATAGTCAGTTTAATGTTTCGATGTTATTTTCTTCTTCCCATTGGCAGCAAAGACGATTTCGATGTTTTGGATCGTTGTTCTCTTGAAAAATCTAACCTTGACTTTTGTTTCGAAACTATTTTTCAGCAGATAATATTAATGCTTTCTGATAAATTTTAATCATTTTTTGACATCCAAATTCTCTATAAATAGAGATAAAGTTCCAATTAGTTTGAAAAGCAGTTCTAGATATGCACTTTGGCCGGATGTTTCACGGTCCCCTGGAGAAATTTGCTTATAGGAGGTAGATCAAATCCGACTGATAGTATTTCGTGACCAAAAAAAAGAGTATTCATAAAAAAATACAAAAAAACTCTTCCAATCGCGAGTAATATTTTCATGCACCTAAGTGATTCTTTCTATGACATGTTTTTTGAGAGAATCGGTTTCTTCATTCGATTTGAGCCTAGAAGCTTGTGAGTTCGAATACTCTCAAGTGATAAAATAATATCATTTCTTTTTTTAATTTGACTTGTCCCTGACGCAGCGATATAATAAAGGATTTGTAGAAAATAATTATATAATCTGTTTATTCTTTTTTTTCAATGTTTTCCATGTCTTACTGCGATCTGACAGATAATCAAGAGTGTTTATTGTTTCATATCGCTTTATCCACTTGTTTACAAATGCTTTTGACTTTTTTATATATTTTGTAGCCGCTTCCCGCGATATTTTCGATATTTTCAAATGTGTAAAAAAAACTTTGAATCTTTTGGCACATACAGCACTTATCATTAAACACATTGTTCTTTTACGAAGATCGGATGATTGAGAGCCTTTGTAAGAGAAAATTCACACTTTAACAAAAAAGTAGAAAACAGAAAAACAAAAGAAAGTCAATCAAAACTTACGCTAATAGAAACTATAGTTCGTCACAGAAAAGAAAAGCTCTTCTAGCTGCTCGTTCAAAAATTTTCGATATAACGGTTTTCGATTCAACAGTTTCAAGAAGTTTGCCCATTTTTATTAAACAGGCTGTATCTTGGGGGAAAAAAAACCGAACTTTCATTTCAAAATTTTTTCAATTTCCAAATTTTTTATAATAAAACCTTAATTCTTTCTAAAGTTACTTTTCAAATCAAACTTTTAAAACATATCATACTATTCGATATCTCTTTTAAAACAAAATATTAAATTTAATCGTGAATTCATTAAATTTATTAAAATAAAATTTTAAATATTTAAAATTATTTTAATTTCTTAATATGATTTTTTTATATATTCATGTTATATTTATATTATATTTATTTATTTATTATATTTAAACGATTGAAGATGGAAATTAAATCAAAGTAAAATATATTAAATTTATTAAAATAACACTGTTAAAAAATAGCACAAACTAAACAATCTAAATTTTTTTTTACTTTTTGTTTTAATATAAATATATTAAATTATTATATTATTATATTATTATAAACTAGGGAAATGCATTACGCATACCTGCAGCCCTCGGGGGAGGGACGGGAGAGCCGCGGGTTATGTGGGACTCTCCTCTGCAGTAGCGCGGAGGCCTACTCATTGAAACCCTGGCAGGTTCGCCCTCAGTGCTCTAGTAGGAGACGCCCCGGGAACCGCTCTTGCATTACTTCCGGGGCAAAACGATCTAAGCTCAAAGCTCTAAGCTTAAAAAATATTTCAGAGTCCTATTATAATTGAGACCGACACAGAAATAGACACAGCAAGCTTTTTTCTCAAGGATACACAGATTATACATTTTCTTTATTATTATCTTATCTTTATTTCCTAGGTGAAGTCTATTCACAATCTGCAAATGCATAGCGCGGTCTTCACTCGAACTATCACGCATCCAAATCTATTGGACGCCCTTGAAGATATCATGGACACACCGGACATCCTGTTGCATCACACGAAAGCGCACGTAAAACCGCCGGAGAAAGGCGCGCCTTACCTGATGCATCAGGACTACCACTATTTTCCTCACAAGAAACACACGATGCTGGCGGTGTTTCTACACTTGGACGACACGACGCCGGAGAATGGCGGTTTAGCGGTGTATCCTGGCAGCCACAAGCTCGGCCCATTAACAGACCATGGCTTGACCGATGAGAAAGGCGATCAATATCATTACGTCAACCCCGAGGAATATCCTTTATCGAAAGCTATACCGGTGTCGGCCAAGAAAGGAGATATCATTGTCTTCTCTTACTTATTGCTTCACGGCTCGTACTTAAATTTGTCGTCCAAGAGCCGACGTATGTTCCTGATGCAAGTACGAGCCGCCGACGACGAGCCGACCAAGGACGTGCACAAGTCTCATTGCCAAGGCCTGGTGCTTCGCGGGAGAAACGTTTACAGAGAGGCGACGATGGCCAGCCGATTTTCGCATTAATCGGATCACGGTAAACCATGATCCGCTAAGTGCGAATATTTGCTCTACCTATTTCAACCTGGTTATAAGGAAAGCGCGAGAAAAATCAAGAGAGTGAATCTAAACAAGTTTCTTCGTTTATGAATGAGACTGAACGCAGCGCGATGATATTTTGTTCTTGATATTTGAAGCTTCACATTGAGTGCAGAGAAATGCTTGATCTGAGGTTTGTTCTTTCGCTCTGCACTGCTGCACTGGTGCAACAAGTTAGAGTGAGACAAATATATATTTGTTTCACTCTAACTTATTGCACCAGCGCAGCAGTGCAGAGCGAAAGAACAAACCTCTGGTTTCCGGATTGAGTTGCAGGTTGTTTTTTCCTGAAGAACCTAGTAAATACTAACTATCAATAACATAACATCAACCTCTTATTATTTTCCATTAAACAATGTAAATACAAAATAAGGCGTGTGTTACATAATCGTTGAGTAGGAAATTATAATATTGATATAATGTTGCTGTTAATTAATGTTTACTAGAAAGTAGATTAAAATATTCAGGAAAATCTACAAAGGACACTGCACCAATCCGGAGTTCAAATCGAGGATTTTTATTCCGTGCGTTCCCTGCAGTTATTCTTCTCTCTCTTTTCCAGCTTTATTCTGACTCTGCATGGGAGACATGAATCGTTACGTTTCGTAGAATCTCGAAAATACGAACTTTCAGGAGTCTGAAATCGTTGACTGTTATAAATCGTACGAATAGTATCACGAATCCCATTGTTCAGTTCCAGATCATTAACCACGACATAATCTTGAAACAGCACGAAAAGTCAATGAACGTGTATCTGACGAACCGTCTCACCATGCACTCTTACTACCAACGCGTGAAAGATTTTGCATACGTCGTGTTTATTGAGAATATAAAGGCTTACTTAATATTGCAAGATGACGCATTCTCTTCAGAAGAATCTTAGCAAACATAACATTATATGTAACATATATGTTAGTTATAATTTCCTATTCAACAATGTAACTGTTGTTATATAACATACGTGTTATATAACAATTACATTGTTGAGTAGGAAATTAAAACTAATATGTACATTACATATAACGTTGTATTCGCTGGGATTCATGTAATTAAAAATCCGCAGAACGTGATTTACGAAACGAAACAGGCATACTTGCTTTGCAACTCAGGCATATGTCTCTTCGATATCTTCATGAAAAGCAACATCAAATCTACACTAAACTTTGTGTATCCTTTTTTCATATCATTCATTGCGTACAATATTATTGTTGACAGACAAAAATTAAAGAGCAATGCAGGAACCATGATTCTCATAGAGTTGTGAAGCTATATAAATATCAATCTCTATTTCTCTTTAATTGTGCTATATGGAAAAGTCTTCTCATGAATACACGAATTCGATATTGTACTTTGTTATTATTACTTGCATCCTGATATCATAGCCATCCCTCCCGCACATGAAGAACAGCATCAACTGCACAGCACCGAACATGTAAGACAAAAAGCACGCGGTAAAGTAAAATTCGCAGTGATTTTCGTAGACATAGTTAACAAAGTTAAAACGAGACACATATATGTTTTCTCACTTTAACTTATTGCACTAGTGCAGTAGTGCAGCGCAAAAGAACAGGCCTATAGTAAGAATAGACTGAGCATAAGGCGTGAAACCTGAAGATTAGGTAAAGAGAAACGGAAGGTGGGCCGTGTATCTTTCTCTCTCATTCTTTCCTAGTTAGAAAGGGAAAGCTACATGGCACTTGCTATCTGTCCTTTTCTACCTGATCTTTACTACCAAATAGAGGACACACTCAATCTATTTTTACTGTCTATGGGGAGGAAGATAGCAAGGGATTGTGCTGAAATGCGGGGAGCGATTGTGAAACTAAGAGGTATATTCTATAACTTTTAACGACATTGTTATGTATCATTGCGCAGATTTTTTGTATTATGAAATAACTGCGCAGTGATACATAACGACATCATTAAACGTTATAGAATAGATCTCTAAGTTTCATTTCTTACGATAGGACGCATGTTCAGTACCGTGTGATGCAACGACTTAGCGATCACTGGCAAATAGTAAATGTAACAAAATAATAAGTATTCTATTGTAAAGAAATTAATAATAAAAATACAATAATAATAATAAAGAGAAATTAATAATAAAAAAGAGATATTATGTAATATTTTATACATATTTGTATATAGTAAATGCAGCATATATATGTATTTGCAAGTTAAAATAATCTAGCCTTTTTGTCTTAATTAGCTAATACGTAATGCTCCTTGGAAACGTTATTTACGCCCGCTACGTTTTCGCACCTTACAATATTAATTTGCAAAGGTTACGCACATGTCTTTTTCTCACAGTTTCTCTTACATAAAACTTTATACGTATCTACGTGTATATCAATACACAGTAACAGCCAATCAGACTTAGACACTTTACCTCGTCGCACTGTCCCGCAGTGACTATTCCGCAACATTATGCTCTGTCCCTATATTCCTATGTCTATGCATTTACGGAGAGAGTGAAAAAAGAGTAGCATTGACGTATCATGCAACATTCGTTATTCAATATAAACGTCAAACATTATATCGATGTTATAATTTCGCATCCAACTCTCAGGAGAGAAAAAGAGAGAGAGAAAGAGAGAGAAGTGGCAACTTCTAAATGGCATTTTAAAAATGTTCAAGAACGCCTAAAAGACGTCTGAAAATGTGGGATGTCTTTTGGGTGTCTTTAAGACACCTGTTAGAAGGTTATATTACTGAAAAATTGAAATTGGAGAGTAAATAAAGTGTAAACAAAGTAACGGAAGCGGATACGCTTGTTTTATGTTTCGATATTTCAATTTACGCTTTGTAAGCGCTTCACTTACACTTCCGTCACTCTTCGTTTACACTTTATTTACTCTTCAATTTCAATTTTCGCCAGGGTTAAACTACTCCTGGGTACTCGCATCATCCATCTTTTTTAATAACGTCAGAAGCAAGAAAACGCATGCTAAAAATTCTTGCGAAATACATCGAGATAAAAAATATATCCACAAAATGACATTTGCGATCGATTAAGCACTAAAATATTTCGTACACTTTTTTTTTGTTCTAACACTCAGTAAATAATCATAAAACTAATATGACAAAACTTTTCTTTGTTCTAACACTCAATAAATAATCATAAAACTAATATGACAAAAAAATTTTTTTTTATTTAACTTTTAGAATTCTAATGTAAATTCATGAAGGTTGTTTCCTAAATAACGTTAACATTCACAAGATTCTTAGTGACGCTTTCACCTTGAGAGCTAAATCTATTAATCTGCTATATAATGAAATAAAAATTTTATGCTATTTATTTTAATATAATTTGCAATATTCTACGCAATGTGTTTATATACGTGAAAAAAGACTATGTATACATCGCATATGTAAATAGACGCGTATAGATGTAATCTCTTAAAATCTACGGCATAACCCTGATTTAAATTTCATATTCTTACCAACTTAACTTTTTTTAGCGCGTGAATCGAAAGTTTTCACTAGTTCGTGGGTGATTCAAGATTAAAATCGATTAGAGTCGAAAATGACTCTAGTGTGTCAGATTAAAGCGCCTAAAATATGTATACTGTGTGAGAGTTAATGTTGATGAATTATTTTAACTTATATAAAAGAAGTTAATACGTTAAAGTTAACGCATTTTGAAATAAATAATTTAGGTAAAAGTTGATTCATTTAAAATTAATTAAGTATAAAAAATTAATAATTTGTTAACTTAACTTTTACTTGGTTAAGGTCTCCTGGATACTCGTATCGTCTATGTCTTCTTAATAACGTCAGAATTTAGGAAGCGCGTGTTAAAAATTCTTGCGACATACGTTAAGATAAAACGATATATTCACAAAATGACACAATCAATTAAACACACCTCTAAAATATTCCGAACACTTTTCCTTTGCTTTAACAATCAATAAATAACCATAAAATTAACGTGACATGTAATTTTCTTGTTTAACCTAATTTTGAGAATAACCCTAGGACATCTCTTGGAGATCTTGCGCTTTGTGACTATTGCTTTGTATAATTAACTTTTAATTCTAACAAGTTAATTCAATTTGAATTTTGTTTTTGTTAAAACTGTCACTCTCTCTCTCTCTCTCTCTCTCTCTCTCTCTCTCTCTCTCTCTCTCTCTCTCTCTCTCTTTCTACCTT
>NW_022639507.1:1317798-1338306 GCF_010583005.1 Odontomachus brunneus | reverse complement strand
TCTCTCTCTCTCTCTGTTCATTTTACTTGGATTCAGACCTTTTTTGCGGCCCTTTCATTCTTCCTTCTTGATTTGGCCCCGAATAGAATCCATCGCCATCTGGTGTTTCCAACAGATTTGAACAGCCATTAGATCAATGACCGCTGAATTCAAGTACTGATATCCGAGTTTCTTAAAAATTTACAAATGATGTCTAAAACAATTGGTGTTTCAATGATGTCTAAAACGATCGGTGTTTCAATGAATGCGAGTTCATGTATGTCCCTTGAAAGATTAAATTTGTGTAGATCCAACAGCAATATATCAGAATGCCTTTTATAGTCAATGCACTCAAAAAAAAGGTGATTCGCTGATTGAGAATCGTGACCACATGGGCAGGATTTTTCTGTAGTAATGCCTTTATCGAATAGATGTAAGTTACAACCAGTATGGAATGAGTCTATTGATTATAACAATATACTTCCTAGGAATATGCTTAAATTGCTTGTACCATGGATTTGATAACTCTTTATTTCTGGTTCTATTAAAGTATCTGTAGCCTTTATATGAAGCAGTTTGTTCCAATATAGAGTATGAAAACTGTTTATAGTGTTTCAAAGTTGCTGAACAGAAGTTAGAATAAAAATAGCGATTTTCATGCTGAGCAACAAGGTTTGTACTTTGTTGTGCTGCCTGCGATGCGAGAAAGTCTACTAGATCATTGCCATAAAGATTAATGTGCCCAGGGGCCCAGGTAATAATTATATTACTACCAAAGTTATTGGCCGAGAATAAGAGTTTCTTGATCACATATAGCTGTTACTACGCTCTTAGAATCGGTAACGATTAAATAATCAGTCCCAATTTGTGATTTTATATAATAAATGACTTTGATAATAGCTAAGGCTTCGATTTCGAAAATAGAGAAATAACTATTTATAGAGCCCATAATGCATTTTTTATTCCATTCAAAGTAACAGGCGTACCCTCCAAGACCATCAACCTTCTTCGAGCTGTCGGTGAAAACAACGTGATAGTTAGGATATAACTTCAGACTATCCTCAAATATAACATCCGCCTTACTCATTGTGCGGCACGATTCCGAGATGAGATTTGACAGATTATAGATAGCAAGTAAAGATGCATTAAAATTTCTATCGATTTGAGTAAGCCTTTTCAAGTTAAGAAATTGAGCTCCAAAGTCTATATCAGTATGAATTATGCAAAGTCTAGTTGGAAGATCAAAGTTTAAAGCACCAGAAAATGGAAAGGTGAATAATTGAGGAGAATGCGATGCAACAATTCCCTTAAACCATGAAGAGGAACTTAGAGTTAATATCTGCGAGGTTGATAATATTAGAACACAACCATGACGTCCACAAGGAAAGAAGGGGATGCGTATCGATTGTAAGTACTTTCGCAATCATTTTTGACATAAGAAACGAAGCACGAGTACGTAGATCCAGTTCCTCGTTGATATGAAGGATCACATTGGTAGGAGTAGTAGACATCAATCCGCTAACAACTCTAAGCGCCGCAAACTGCAACCTATCTAAGATAGAAAAGTTGGAGTGATTAACTTCCAATAAGAAGGGGAGTGAATAGTCAATAAGAGAGCGAATTAGTGATTTATATACCGTAAGAAGTAATGAGGGATGTGCTCCCCATGTAATTCCCGCGATTGCCTTAAGCACATCAATCCTCTTTTTAATGTCCGTGGCAGGCTTCTTATATGAGTCGACATTTTTAAATTATTATCTAACCATATGCCCAGAAATTTGACAGATTAGACTATAAGAATGTTATTATTTCTAACCTTTATGTGCAACTTATTACTAACGACAATCCGATTGACTGTAGGATTCGTGTGAGAGAAAATACAGATGGCAGATTTTTCAGGAGCAATCTGTAATTTTAAAAAGCAGAGAACTTGTTGATTTTTTCAAGAGCGCGCTGAAGAAGAAAAAAGGCTTGAGGAAGAGACATTTGCCGAACAAAAATAACCAAATCATCGGCATACATCAAGGTATTAATTTCAGAGGATAAAGAATCCAAGATCAAAGAAGAATATATACCGAACAGAATAGGACTCAAAACCGAACCCTGGGAAACACCGTTACTAACCATCCTCCTCCCCAATGATTGACCATTATAAAAGGCTTCCATTTTTCTATCAATCAGCATGTGTTGTAAGAAAATTAAAAATTTTGGAGGAACACCCAAATAAAACAGAATCGAAATTAGAATAAATGGGTTAACATTATCGAAAGCTCCTTTAATATCCACAAACAGAGCAAGTAAAAATTCACCTTTAACAAATGCAATTTTAATGTTACTGTAAAGATATAAGAGGTTATCAGAATATGATTTGCCCTTTCGAAACCCGAACTGTTTTGGTGCTAAAAAAAGTATGGTTCTCCGCCCACCAATTTAAATGACTTTGAATAATTTTTTCAAAAATTTTTGCAATATTGGAAATCAAAGATATAGGATGAAACTTTAGAGAATTAGGTTTAGGTAAAAAGATTACATGAAGTTCCTTCCAGTCTTGTGGATATATTCCGGAATTAAAAAACAAATTAAAAAAGATTAAATAGTTTTCATAACTGAAGCTTTAAGATATTAGGAAACTTTATAAGGATTTTATTTGAGATAAAATCAGGGCTTGGAGAATTTACCTTAAGATGAGATATAGCCACATCAAATTCCTCCCAAGTGATGGGGGAGTTGAAGAAAACATTTGAAGGTGATTTATCTCTCAGTTTATTTAAGAGAATATTAAGAATATAATTAGGTAACTTTATAATACGAATTTTATTATTCCAGAGGTTAAATCTGGAAGAAAGACTAGTATCAGAAATATCAGATGAAGAGGGAGCAATCGAATCGTAAGACCTTAGGACAGCTGAAAACGTTTTATCCGACGGAAAATTCGTAGTCGAATGACCAGCGAAAGATCTCTTTTTAAAAGCGGAAATAATTTTCCAGGTAAAGGAGATATCAGTGTCGAAACTAAGATTTCCATAAAAATTACGGAAACTAGTGCGTTTAACATGTAGTAATGTCCCGCGAATTTTATTTTCAACTTGTTTAAATACCTGAAAGTTCTCAGGACTTGGTGAGGATTTAAATTTTTTAAAGACATCAAGTTTCTCCTTATAATATAAGTCGCAGTCTGAATTACACCAATAGTTGGGGTTACGCTTGCTTGGTTTAGCATTTGACATCAATCTTGTTCCAGAATATAATAAAGATTGAATAATAAAAGAATAAAATATTGAATATCTATCTAGACAAAGATGAATAGCATTTAAGTGAGAGAAATTGAAATTAGGGATTTCAAGATGAAATTTGTCCTAATTCAATTGAGACAAATTCAAGTGAGGTCTAGTTAGGACAAACATTGGCGAAGTATCATTTAAAGTAATAATAATTGGAAGATGATCGCTACGTAGACTATCATCTATAGTTTTCCAAGTAGAGCCCAATATTAGGAAGGCGTAACGGCGGTTAAATCTACCGCAGATTTACTCTGCCTATTTGCGGAGAACCATGTCAGAGAACCGTTGTTCAGAAGACTGAAGTCATGTTGAATAATAGCGGACTCAATGCATCTACCCATGCGATCACATTGAGCCCCCGGAGTAGACAGCCAAGAGTTGTAATGAGCGTTAAAATCGCCCGTAATTAAACAGTGTGAATAACCACTGAATAAACTGAAACAACGATTCCAAAAATTGTGTGGTAAATTAGGTCGATTATTACGTGGAGGACTGTATACAGAAAAAATATGTAAAAAATTGTTATCCTGAATATTAATAGATATTCCACAAATTTCTACGTCAAATGAATCAGCAAAACAAAAAGCTATCATATTAATTTCTTTAATGGAAAACTTCCTATCAGCAAAAATCATAACACCACTGTAAGTAGGCGTTAGCTGTTTAAATACAAAGTTATAGTTAGGAAGAGTAGATAAATAATGAGTATTTAAACAAGATTCTGACAAGCAAATAATATGAGGAGAAAATCGTCTAATTAAGAAAGATAAATCAGAAAATTGAGCATGGATAGATCTGCAATTCCATTGTAAGACTATCAATTGATTAAAGTCCATAAAAGTATTTAAAATATCTATAATATAAAAGCGGATAAAATAGTAGAATTAATTAACGAAGAAGTTACGCGCCTACTGTAAAAGAGAGAAGTTCGCCAATAAGTGCGTTTATTTTAGTTTTTTCAGAGCATTGAGTAATTCAAAATTTTCATTTTGAAAGATTGTCTTAGCAACAAGGCCACGTAAGTTTAATAACATATTAGTTTGAAGGTTTAATGATGAAGGTGAATTAATGGAAAAATCAAGTCTAGGATTATGGTCCTGTTGGAACCTAGGTTTTTTAGACGGAGGGACTATGGAGTCTGATTTTTTGGTGAAGACTTTTGAAAAAAGTCTTTCCGAAATAGGTATGTGTGAAAAATCCTTAGAAGGTCCAGGAGAGGGTGTCTTCTTCTCTAAAGAAGAACTAGATCTTTTAAAGTTACGAGGAGAGATATTCCAAAGGTAGGAGATGCTTGAGTTACAGGATTCGAATTATCAGATTGCAAAAGGGAGGAGGGAAGGTTTATAGGAATCTTACGTTCTCGATTATTACCCTGGGGAAAATTAAGTGATTGTGTATAACTGACTGAACGAAAAGCGGACACACTAAGTTTCTATTTAAGAACTTTAGCGTAACTAGCTTTGTTAAAAGTTGGTAGGAAATCCGCCATGGTTGGAGGTGGAGGGGATGATGTTGTTTCCTCATTAGGTATATATCCGTATTTTTCGATATACAAAGTAGCTTCCTTAAAGTCAAGAGCGAGATATGCCATGACCTTGCAAACCTCCCTGACGTATATAAATCGAACATATCCAATCCGAAGCTCGGTGAGCCGTATTAGACAGACCTGCATGAGCACAGTTTATACAGTTCGGGAAGGATTCCTTGCATCCACCCACAGGGTGATCATTACGACCACAGAATTCACAAATAGGGATATCTAATTTAGATTTGCACAAACGTTTAGAATGACCAAATCTTTGATATAAAGTACATCTACGAACACTGGATATAAAGGGTGTTAGATAAGTATTTCTACCGAGAAAATAAGCAATTTTCGGGGTATTTGTGTAATTAAACGTTGCGCATATAATGTTGGAATCAATCAATTCGACCTTGCCCGTGTCAGAATTAAGAATCCGTTTTTTAATTCTTTCTATTTTTATGGGTGGTATCCAGGAATTCTCAGAACCTGGGTAAGGCACAAGATTATGCCGTATAAAATTACAGTCAAAATCATTATAATATTATAAATATTATAATGATTAAAGTATAAATCGTATAAAATCGTATAAAATTAAAGTCGAAATCATCGAAGCCTCTAAGGATCATTTGTTTATAAACTTTGAAAGTAGGAGCGTATGCATACCACATTTCCGAGGAAAAAACTTCAAATCTATTCGACCACATCAAACCGATAAAGTTGTTGGCATATATAAAGTTGTGAAAATTAAGAGAATATCGCGATTTACCATTTCTTCGGAAATCAGTCGCGACCCTGAGAAAGGCAGACGCAAAAGTAAACAATTTTTTCCCGAGTTTTAATATTCCCGGAGACTGCGATGGAAAACAAAGATGGTCCCGGGAAAGGTCGTCGATTTTCATAAACTCCAAATAAACCGTATACGGCGCCATAGATTCAGCCCTGTATTTTTGGCCGATGAGACTCGAAATTCTTTCTGGGATCACAACATCCCTGGGTGTGTTAATTGGTAATTCAGACAAAGACTTCTTCCTCAGAAGTTGACTTTTAAACTGAGATTTATTACCATGTAAATCGATATTTTCAGAAATTGATCTAGCTTTCTTCCTTTTAAAATGAACTTTGGAAAAGGTTGGTGTATCCAAAACAGGAGATGAGCAGCTTTCCATGTCAGGTTGTTTATCCATGGTGATATCAGATGGGAGAACATCCGAAGTTCCCTCCAGATGCAGGAGGATCCACTGCGATTGGTGAAACAATCATCCTCGTCTCCTCATCCTTTTCCTCCTCAATCATCTCGCCAGAAGGAAGGCAAAGATAACAAAGCCTAATTTAAATCTGGAGTGTCAAAAACCTATCAGATTGAATTCTCGGGTCGAACTTTGTAACAAATACAACCGATATTTCAGGAGCACAAAGAAAAACGTCCGAACGACAAGCGAAATGAAACGGAACTCCGGCCCTTTCATCAAAGTATCAAAAGGTATGTTTCTCAAAAGATACGTTTCTCAAAAGAATCACAGGTCCGAACGTGTTCGAACACGTTTTAATGTAACGGCGGTTAAACTGGATGGAAAACTCACACCGACGATAAACAGCGAGATGTATATGCTCCATAGTCACTTGTGCATTTCCTATAGTTCTAAAATTACAATCTATAATTTAATTAAATTTATTTTATAAGTCATTAATTTTAAACTTTATATATATCTCACATAGCAAAGGGAAATCTATGGAATTTCCTAAAGATATTCTGCCGGGATATTGCAATATCCTACAGATATCCCATAGAAGTCATGGATATATGAGAGATATTACTAGAATACACTAATGTCCGCAGTTACGAACACGTATAGATATCATAGAACACGTATACATATTGTAGCGAAATATACTTGTATGATATCCCTGAGATCTCTGATTATTGTCGTGTACAGGAAAACCCCGGAAGATATATTACACGTATATTTTACAAATATATTAGTGATGATTATGGTAGATAATCTGGATATATGAGGAAGGATGTTTTTGATAATAATAATGACTAAATTTATACTGCTTACTTAATATGCATATCAATAAATATATAACTAGTACAAAATGTACTTAGTAAGTCAATTTTATACCGATATCCTAATTTATATACATATTAAACAATTATCAATATAATGTAGACATTAGTATTATAGCTGAAATTATACAAAATAGAATTACACCAAATACAATAAATATATCTCTGCTGGAAAGATTTCTCAGAATCTCAGAAAATTCTCATAATTTTTTCAGATTTTTTACATGAATTGGAATATCTCTTAGTGTTATTGTATAATACACAGGTTGTATAAAACCTATATTGTTCAATCAGGAATTACAACTAACAGATGTTTACTGATAGGTTGTTATAAGTATTCTGTTTATATATATTATCTAATAATTACAAGTTATCACCTATAATAGGAATGTTATATGAATTAATGCAAATGTTATTAATCATAAATTTAATGTTAATTTATTCACGTGAGATGTTATGATATCCTCGTGCAATATAAGTTGCAGTTGTGTTGGAGTCATTTTTTTATTAGTCGCAAGTAATGCCACATTTTTAGCTTTTCTGAAAGAGAAAAAGTTTTGCTCTCGGTAATTATTCAGTTAGGCCCCTCACCTTTCGATGAAAGTAGATTCAATCGACGCATTTTTGCACGAGAAACGACTTTTTCATTTGACAAACTCGTCGCTCTCTACTGCGAAGCGAAATATTAACCGACAAAGTTGACCACTATTAAGGTTAGGAAAACTGTCTCTCTCTCTTTCTCTCTCTCTCTCTCTGTTCATTTTACTTGGATTCAGACCTTTTTTGTGGCCCTTTCATCAAAGTATCAAAAGGTACGTTTCTCAAAAGAATCACAGGTCCGAACGTGTTCGAACACGTCCCAGATAGCCAAACCTGCGCGAACAGATTTCGAGCAGGACTTGCTACCAATTTTTGATGGCAAATAGATAACAAATTTGATGCAAGATCTATTATATCAAATCTTACTGCCAAACTGTCGCTAGATATGCTACAGAGCCTGTTGTCGGATAATTGTTGCAGATTTACAGTAAAAACCGTACAGAGTTTGTAGCAATCTGACGGCAGATTGGCGGCAGAAACTGCGCAGACCTTGCTGCGCTGCAGGCTCTGCGCGGTTTTTGCTGCAAATCTGCAGCAATAGCCCAATAGCAAGCTCTGTCACCAAAACCGTAGATGAATGGGACATGGCTATGGTTTTGGTGTAAATGTTTGATCAAATTTGCTGCCAATTTGCGCGCAGTCTGCGCTCAATTTGCTTACTGGGGTCTTAATGTAACGGCGGTTAAACCGGATGGAAAACTCACACCGACGAAAAACAGCGAGATGTATATGCTTCATAGTCACTTGTGCATTTCCTATAGTTTTCGAAATATTAATAAAAAGATGCCTGTCTCTAGCTATGTACATGCTTTATATCTTATACCCATCTTTAGGATGTCTGTACGATATATTTTACACATTATCATATTTGAGATAAGATATCTCTTGGATATTGTATACAGGGATATTTTCGAAATTTATTTATTATGATATACTGATGATATTATCAGGAGATTGAGATATAAATCATCGCATATCCGCGATGATTTTAGTATATTCCATAGATATCCCATAGATATTAATTGCTGTGAGGGATATATATATATATATATATATATAATAATTAAATATATAAAATTAATATACAATTAAAACTCTAAATTAATATACAACTATAAAAAAGCTCGAAAATTTAAAAAAATAATAAAAAATTGATAGTAAAATTAAATATAAAAAATAAAAAAGAAATGTTAACTTCCCAACTTCGAAAACTCACTGTACGGTCATGATTTGGTCATTTTATCCCTACTTTGATGTTATCACGTCTTTTACCTAGTCACTTGAGATACGATGAATGTAATAGTTACATTGTTGAATACAAAATTCTAACATCGATATAATATTACTATTAACTGATGTTTACCGGATGACCACAATTTTCATCGTTTATTTCCTGCTAAAGTATCGCGTTTCGTACTTTTTCATACGAGCGCGCGGCTCATGCGCTCGCGCAGAGAAGCGGGAATCCGGATTAGGTCCGCTCGCATTTCCACCGCACTTTCTACACTGCGTTCGCTGCTTCTCGCTCTCACCCGAGCGCGCGTCCACTTTCCTCCAAGCGCGCAGAGTGCAAGTAACGACGGCGGACTCGCAGAGAACGATCGGAACGAGTCGCGCTTTGACATAAACGAGGCGTAAAACTGCGAAAAGTCACGACGCGCGAGAGCGATTATACAAGAGGCGTCGGGGAAACCGAAAAGCTTCGGTGGAGCCTCTGCTCACGAGGGAAATGCGAAAGCCCGTCCTGACGCGTTCCAAGGCGCGCAATGAAATTCCGATATAATCGGTTCGCCGTAATAGCCCACGGCGGGCGGGCCGAGAGCAAGCGGTGAAACCGGTATATTTCGGCGGAGTTCAGTTTCCGAGGCTATAGCCACGCGAAAACCGACCTTACGCGCGCGCCGCACTGTCTCGCGGGGGATCGTTATCGCGTGAGGCGGTTATCGCGATCCGAAATCAGTGAAATTGCAGCGGTTCGTGTCCGGTCCCGGAGCAGCCGCCGAGAGAAGGCTCTCTCTCCGGCAGTCGCGCGCGAAAGAGCGAGAGAAGAGAGAGAAAGAAAGTGAGAGAGAGAGAGAGAGAGAGAGAGAGAGAGAGACAGGAAAGCTGTCGGAGTCCCACTACTCTCGTGGGAGTCGGACTGACCGCGCGTGCAGAAACGCAGGAACGCGCGGACCGCGAACCGCCACCACCGCCAGTGTTGTCGATGAGAAGGGTCGATACCGTTGACACGAAGGCCAGAGATTTTCTCCCTTGGCTTTTTTTATTTCCTCCTACGACGACGACGGCGGCGGCGGCGGCAACGACGACGACGACGACGACAGTGACGACGCGACGGCGGCGGCGCGACAAGAATCACGCGGAAGGAAACGGACGGCGGACGCGCGTTCCTACCACGAGAGCGGGTCGACGAGCGGCCTGCTACCGTCGCGGCTCGTCGGGGCGCGTCTCACGCATATACGTGTACACGCGGACACGCTCGCGGCCGAGGTGAAACACATGTGTCACGGCCGAGTAGTGTCTTCCACTGCTGCGGAGTGCTGCCCGTCGTCCACCATCCACACGTTGTGTTCGTTACGTGCTACGCTCGCTCCGGCGTACGCGCCCGCGTCCGCCGCGGTGACGCGCGACAACGTTCGACGCGTACGACGTCTCCGCTGACGACGGTCCTCGGGACGATGCGCCGCGCCACGGCCGCGGCGAAATAAAAGCGGAAGGCGGTAGGTGCGTGCGTGCGTGCGTGCGTACGTACGTGCGTGCCTGCGTGCGTGCGTGCGTGCATGCGTGGGTGGGTGGGTGTCTGTCCGTCTGGCTGGCGGCCGCTGCCGCTCTCACGCACACCGGATTTCTCCGGGCGCGGATACGTGCCTGCGCGTAGCGTGCCACGAGTCGCGCGCTCCTGCCGTCCTGCCGACGGCGTGCGCTCGTGACGATCTGATCCCCGGTGCTGTGTGACCTGGCGTCGTCGCGAGCGAGCGAGCGAGCCCACTCGCCGTGACCGTCGCGCGTTTTCCCCGAGTGCGAGGGGAGACTAAAATGTCGCTTGCTAGTCGGCCCGGAGCCTGTGCGCTGGCGTACGCGGTGACGACGACAACACTGTGACACCGAGCGCGAGGACACGGAGGACACATGCACTGCTTACGAGTTCGCCTGTCTTGTAGACCGTCGTCGGGTCTGCCGAGTTGTGCCAGCACGACCTCGCCTGCAATTCTCTCCGGCTGTTCCGCGGCTATGCTCGGCGACTTTCGCGACGGCCCGTCATGCACGCTGTTGTTTTCATTTGCTACTTGTCAATATGATACGTGTGCCTCGGACTTTGTAACTTGCAGATTTTGGTTTCTCTGAAAGAGAAGAGAAAAGACAGAGAGTGAGAGAGAAAAAATTGCTGAGAGTAGTAACATGTTTTTCACTGGGTCTGAATGTTGCGGCAACTCTGGCATGTGTGTTTGATTATCTCTGAATCGAGCGGAACCACGGTGGACATATAAACTGTGTCGTCCTATCTCGAATGCTGAGAAGTCGAAGTATGAGAGGCCAAGCGGAGGAAAATGGATACCGGTAAAGTATCAGCATGCGTGAAAAGTCAGCAGAATGTCATGCTCACGCAGGTCACGTGAGGGGCACGACAGAGATGTGCTCGCGTGATCCCCCTACATTGCACCCGACCCTTGCCAAGGCAAACGGTAAAAATTCGAATCCCCAGCCAGTTCACCACGCGGAGGCGCGCATCGATAATAACCTCCTACCGACTCCTGGTGGCCGTTTGAAATTCTTCAAGGATGGAAAGTTCATTCTGGAGCTGTCCCACCGCAGGGATGGCGAGAAGACCACGTGGTTCCCTGTGCCAAAGAAAACGTTTTGGCCACCTGCTAGTACGATCCCAAATCGCCAGGAGAGCTCTACATCTCTTAGTGGTAGGTCTGAAAGCATATTAACCAGTATCTCAGTAAACACCAACGGTGACAGTAGCATGACATCAATATTGGCTGCGTTCAGCAGAGAAAGCTGCTTTGCAACTGTTGTAAAATTCGTGAATCTGATTGGTACATGCTCTTGGATTTAACCAAAATTAAGAGCATACTCCAATCAGATTCACGAATTTTACAACAGTTGCAAAGCAGCTTTCTCTGCTGAACGCAGCCAATATGTGTTACATTACACTTTCGTTGCTTGAGTGGGAGATTATCGGTCTGTTCTTTTCAGCTGCATTACTAAACTAGTGCAATAAGTTAGAGTGAAACAAAAGGCCTGTTCTTTGTAGCTGCACTGCTGAACTAGTGCAATAAGTTAGAATGAGGAAACATATATTCGTCTCACTTCAATATATTGCACCAGTTCAGCAGTGCAACTACAGAGAACAGGCCTAAACATACCTTCTCTCACTCTAACTTATTGCACTAGTTCAGCAATGTAGTTAAAAAGAATGAAGCATATAATATTGATATAATGCTACTGATGGGGTTGGTGTTTACTGGAATTACATATTGCACAGAAATCTAACAATCACAAGATTGACGTTTCCTGTTACACACATAGTATACTTATCACACTTTCCAATGCCATAAATGATTGATTCAAATATTATCTTCTAAAAGTACATTAACTAGTATTCCAATACTAACTAATAGTAACATTATATTAATGTTATGTTTCTCGCTCAGCAATGTACAGTATCTTACATTGTACTTGCATTGCTGAGTGGGAGATTATAATATTGATGTAATGCTACTGATAGGGTTGGTGTTTACTGGTAATTACATATTGCATAGAAATCTAACAATCACAAGAAAGATCGATGCTTTCTGTTACTCACATAGTATACTTATCACACTTTCCAACACCATAAATGATTGACTCAAATATTCTAAAAGTACGTTAACTAATATTCCAACATTAACTGACAGCAACATTATACCAATGTTATGTTTTTTACTTAACGATGCAATTATTATATACAGTATGTTATATCGCTCTTGCATTGCTGAGTGAAAGATTATAATATTGATGTTACTGATGGGGTTGGTGTTTACTGAAATTACATACTGTGCACAGAAATCTAACAATCACAAGAAATATTGATACTTTCTATTACTCACATAGTATATTTATCACACTTTCCATAAATGACTGATTCAAATATTATCTTTTGAGAGTACATTAACCAGTATTTTGACACCAATTAATAGTAGTATTATATCAATGTTGTTTCTCATTTAACAATGTAATTTTTACATACAACATGTGTTACATTGCACTTGCATTGCTGAGTGGAAGATTATAGTGTCAATGTAATACTACTGATAGTTGGTTTACTGGGATTACATATTGTACAGATGTCCAACCATGAGATCGCAACCATAAGAAAGATTGATGCTTCCTATTACTCATCTAATACACTTATCATACTTTTCAAAACCACAAACGACTGATTTAATTGTTATCTTCTAAAAGCACGTTAACCAGTAGCTCTGTAAAAACATCAACTGACAGTAGTATTACATCAATGTTATAATTTCTTATTCAACATAATGTATAACTATTACATACAATATGTGTTACATTAATTTGCGTTGTTGAATGAGAGATTATAATGTTGATACAATGCTGCTGCAATGTTGATGCAATGACGCAATAGATTATGTCTATTGGGATTACATATTGGGATTGTATACATATATCCAATAATCGCGAGAATAAAATCACAATAAATATTGATGTTTCCTACTACTCATCCAGTACTTATCACACTTGTTAAAGCCACAAGTGACTGATTCAATCGTTATCTTTGTGTCTTACGATATAGCTTTCTTTCTCATTACAACTATACACTCAAGAAGAATTCACAAGTAATATAAAGAACTCGCGTGCTATATTCTGCTCTTAGTTTCAGACGACAACTCGTCGGTGCAGTCCAGCCCCTGGCAGAGAGATCATTGCTGGAAGCAGACTCATCCCCGACGCAGGATAACCACAGAATTTAATTTCTATTATCGTCGAAACCCTAAGATTCGCTTGTGTGCGCATCCTCGCTTGATAGCGAAGAAACGCAGACGCCCGTTCGATTCCACGACCGCCGCACTCATCCCGGAGTCGACGGCCGCTTATTCGAGAGCGTCGCGTAAATTGAACGGCACCTCATCGTCGTCCTCGTCGTCGTCGTCATCGGGCAAGGTCCTCAGTCTAATCATCGACAAATTGGCGCGCCTGCTGGACCCGAATGTTGTGTCACCACGCAAACGCATACTGCGTGAGCTGGAGAGAGTCTCGTTGGAGGACCAAGCGTCCAAGAGGAGGGCCACTCCGCAACCGACGGCCTGCACGACGACGAGCGCGCCGACTCCCACTTCGAAGCAGCTGTCGTCATACAGTATAACGAGTATTCTAGGCGAGGACAAGCCGAATTCGGCTGAACCAGGCTTCTTGAGGAATCTGCTGAAGCCGGACGAGCGGCAACAACAGCAGCAGCAGCAGCAGCAACAACAACAACAGCCTGTGAAATACTCATCGAGCAACAATGCTTATCCGCGAGTACGAATCGACCCTTACATCGGCTCCAGCAATACGTCCGTTCATCATCCGCTCTACGGATTGCCGATGTTGCCCCCCGGACCGTACAGGGCACCCTTGTGGATGCATTATCCGTCTCCCGTCCACTATGCACCTCCCATGCCACTGTACGCGCCGCCGCATCCTCATCCACCATCCCCGCCCGTTCATCACTACAAAGACTACAGGGAACAAACTCTCACACCCCCTTCAGGTATGTCGGATCAACTATCGGTTCGTTATCTTATCTGTTATCTATTATATCTATCTATAATATATTAGTTACAACAGTAGACTTGGGGATCCTTATTTTGAACTCTCTTTTATTAAAAATACTTATAAATGTGCTTATAAGTCAATCAGAAAGTTTTCAATTTAGTCAATCAGAAAAATTATGAATAAGGGCTTTGGTTACTAAAAAATTTGAACACCTTTTTTTCCTCGACCCAGTTTGGAACGCAGCCATGATTCAATGAGAGAATTTTGCTTTCAAAGAATTCTCAAGTTCACTCATTGGACTATCAGCTGCGCCCCAAATTGCATGAAGACAAAAATGTTTTAACCGTTTTGAAATCAAGTGTACACTCTGAATTTCCAAACAGTTTGAGTATTTTTTTCTTATGAGGTGCAACTGATGAATCAATGAGAATTTATTTTTGGAAAATTCTTAAAAGTTAAATTTCAAATTGCATCAAGAAAAAAATATTCAAATCGTTTTAAAACCATGTACAATAGACTTTGAAATTGTCTGAACACTTCTTTTTCCATGATGAAGTTTGAAACGAAACTGATGACCTAATAAGAGAATTTTGTTTTCAAAGAATTTCTAAAAGTTAAATTCACTCATTGGACTATTAATTGCATAAAAAAAGTATTGAAACCATTTTGAAACAAAGTTTACAATGGACTTCGAAATGGTTTGAACTTTTATTTTTCCTTGATGTAATTTGGAATGCAGCCGATAGCCTAATGAGAGAATTTGTTTCCAAGAAATTTCCAGAATTTCTCTTATTAGATGAACCGGATCACCAATTACGTTCTATGCATCTAAAATTGCATCAAGAAAAAAGTGTTCAAAATGCGTGCGCGTTTTAAAAGTAACATTATTATAAGATAGTATCTATTGTCATGAAACAAATATTTATATAAAACATATAATATTATTCGTACGTAAATTACGGTGCATTCTCGAAAGGAAATGCATCGTTACGTGCCGATGTATAGTCGCATGCGATTATTTCGCTTCTTCTATGCGCAGATATGCCTCTGAATCTGTCGAAGCATGCGGGTTGAATCTCAGGATCCCACAATAGTTGGTGCCTTATCAGTGGACAAAACTACACACAAAACACTGCCCGTGCAACGACAAGGAAGAAGAAGATGACGATGAAGAAGAAGGAGAAATGCGATATATTAGTATTTTTTTATTCATAAAACACGATAGTATCTTTTAGTGAGTAGAGAGATACGAAACTAGACGAAGTTGGACTCTGGGTGAGAACTGTAATTGTACATATACAAATGCATAAATTGCCCGACGCGGCAGCATAGGTATTTTATATCGATATTATCGGCAAGATTATATCAATCGTGAGTGGTAAATAGAGGACGTTAGGCATATAACAAGCGGCAGGCAGAGGTAGATGTGTCTATGTGCGTCACGCACTTTCTTTTTGTCGTATCGTATGTTTATGGATGCTACTCTGCGTTGAGGTCGGAACGAAATCAAAGAAAATGAAAAACGAGAAGAAACGAAAGCGAAAGGTTCGCGATTCAGCGTGCGCGCGCGGATTTTCTATTATTTAAGAGCCACGCGAGTAAAGAAAACGTATTATGCTGTCGATACGGAAAATATATTAACAATTGTGAGCGACGTGCTAGTGATATTGCCTTGGTTTTATTTTCGACACTCATTGCTACTCATGTTTTTATATCGCAGCGACGAGAGAGGAGCCGAGCTGCACGTACGCGTATCTCTTTATGCATTTTTCCCGTTATTCTTATTAATGTTACTGTCTTTGCTATCGTTATTGAATGGTACACTATCTTCTATCTTAAACGAATCATAAGAAAGACATAGGATTATGTACAGAACAGATTATTGCCTCTACATCTAGCATATTAATTATTCTTAAAAATAGAGAAAAAGCATAATAAAATTTAGGTTCTAATGAATATCCACACAACAAACAAGTATACAGTTATTTATACGATATTAATATGAAGAGAGAACAAAATTACTTTGGTAATGAAAGGAAAAACCGTGGGGTGTGCCTTAAAGTAATTACTGAAATTTCCATGAAACTAAATTATAAAACATTCATACACGCGAATATACGCATTATTATTATTATAAAAGAGGAAAAAACGGAAAGGGCACAATATTATGTATATATAAATATATTTCTGTGTTACGTATTCGCACCTCAAATCAACGCATATATATTCGTTACTTTATTTATTATTAGTCAGGCGCATTACGAAATATTTCACGACGAAACAAGGCAAGCTCGCACAGGTTCTATACGAATTAGTGAGTAATTTTAATTATTCATCGACATGCGCTCTTTATCGATTCAAACAAAGCGAAAAGTATATGACTGCGTATTAGCAATTGTATAGAAAGACTAATTTCATAAATATAAATATTTCATATACTATATACATCAATATTCCTCTCATTTACTACGTGCTTTCCGGGTCGAGCGCATACTCTTTGAGTATTCTCGCGTATCGCCGGTTTTCATTAATATATTTTTACCGATTAATTTAATGAGTCTGATCTTATTAGTGTACTAATAATCAATACTAATACCGTTCATTAAACGCTCAGTGGGCTTTCAG
The DNA here is from genome assembly GCF_010583005.1 of Odontomachus brunneus. NCBI lineage: Eukaryota > Metazoa > Arthropoda > Insecta > Hymenoptera > Formicidae > Odontomachus > Odontomachus brunneus. The sequence continues at coordinate 1,321,463 of NW_022639507.1, read as the reverse complement.
ATTTGGTTGGTTTGTATTTTTAGATCATAATCAAGTCCGAAAGTGTGCACCAATTAAATTCATGAATTCAATGAAGTTTGTAGTACTGAATATTCGCAATATTTATTGTGTTATCTTTATTCTAATATGTTATTTGTATGATAACTTTCTGTTTGAACTTTTGCGTATGTGAAACGTGGTTGCAATATTCTCGAAGTTTTGTAACAAATTCGCATCGCAATACGCAATATCTCATATAAAATGATCCCAGAACCTGCTATGCAAAGCGACATTTGTATCTTTAAATCGATCATTCTTTTCGATACATAATAACATAAACTTCTTTATGATTACTAAGCATATACCTAGTAAGCAAAAAATTATTAATTATAAAACGTTATTGCAACGATATTTAATAGCGTATAACGCGCGTCTTTTAATATGTACTTTTTAATTTTATATCAACATACTTTTCATGAATAATTTTGAATTTAAATATTTGTTAAGAATCACGAATAATTTTGAACTTAAATATTTGTTAAAAATTTGTATGGAAATTTAAAAAAATCACATTATCTGGCAATTCTTGAAATATTTTAAAAATATTATGTGGAGAAAAAAGAATGTTGAAGGACCAATTTTTAATTAGTTGTTTAAACTAATAATAATTGTTTAAACTTATATTTAAATTTAAACTCTATTCACATTCTCAAGTAAGGTATACATTTCCAAAATAATAAGGTGATTTTTTAATGATTGAAGTTGTAGAAGACGTCCCAATGAAAAATTTTTTATGCATAATTATATATAAAATTTGTCCATACATAATTATATATAATTATATATAATCATATAAAATTATATATAATTATATAAAATTATATATAATTATATACAGTTATGTATAATCATATGTATAATTACATGTAATTGTATGTATAATTATGTAAAGTTATATATGAAATTATAGATATAATTATACATGATTATATATAATTATATATAATCATAAAATTATATATAATTATATACAGTTATGTATAATCTTATGTATAATTACATGTAATTGTATGTATAATTATGTAAAGCTATATATGAAATTATAGATATAATTATACATGATTATATATATATATATATATATGATATATATGATATATATATATATATATATATATATATATATATATATATATATATATATAATATGTATTAACATGTATGGACAAATTTCACACATAATTATATATAATAATGTAAAATTACATATAATTTTATATGATTCTACATAATTATGTGTAAAATTTTTTATTGGGGTGACTTGATATCATCTTACTATTTAAGTTGTCAAAGAGAGAAAGAGAAAGCAGAGTTAACTTAGATTTAAGTTTAAATTACTATTGAAAAATCAATCTTAAGGGAATTACATATAAAATTAACATTTAGATAATCTAATATTCTTTACTTTCTAAGCATTCTTATAAATCGCCATTTTTCATTAAAAAAAAGCGGAATATTTTTTAATCTATTTATTTAACAGTCTAATATGTTTTCTTTATTCTAATATTTTATCTATCTTATATCTTTGCACGTTTGTGCTTTTACACACGTGAAATGTTTGTCAATACACTCGAAGATTTATAAAAAAATTATATCGTAATATTTAATATCTTTTTATTAAAATGCTTCTAGATCCCATTGCAAACTACTATTTGTATCTTCTTTCGAATTAATAATTATTTTTATATATAATTACAGAAAATCTTTCACGACTTAACTTACTATGCGACACGTGTAATGTTTCTGCGTCTGTGATAAAAGCTTTGTCTATGTTACTCATAGAAAATTCCGTACTTCTTGAATATCTTCTTGCAATAATAAATGATCAGAAATTCAGGCGAATAAGAGCCAAAACGAGCTGATCTTGAAGCTAATAATAGTGTCTTTTTTTTAGTATTATATAAATGTACAAACACATTTTGGTCTCACTTTGGGTCATCATCAGTAAACATCAAATGTAAATAAATAAATAAAATTTCACTCACGTAGTCATATAATAAGATATCATCGAAAGTCGAAAAAATCATATTAAATGCAGTCAAAGTAACAGTGAATTTAAAAAATACAATCTATTAACCTGCATGCCTTTAATTAAAAGATGGATCTAGTCATGTACAAGCACTTAGGTAACAAAGTGACATCAAATGAAGTATTAATAACATTTCTAATGTCTTTAGACGTCATCCTGCTATCTGAATAGTCGCAAATGCAGTACCATTCATTCTCTTACTGTTTAATGACCAAGGATTTCTCATAGTAGAAAATATATTTTTTAACTGAAACCTGTAAACTGAGCAGTAAAACTATAGAGCAACATCACAGCAAGGAAAGAATTTAAAAGTATCCCGGGTACTCGCGTCGACTATATTTGCTTGATAACATCAGAAGCGAGAAATTGCATGTCATAATTTTTACATTACACGTTGAAATAAAAAGATATATCCATAAAACGACATTTTCTATTCAGCGAATTTATAAGATATTTCGAACGCTCTCCTTTTGCTATTAAAATTAGTAGAACTTTTAACTTAGATTTTAACCAAACTTTTCTCATAATTTGTTATGTGAATTTCATGACTTTTTATTAATTATAACTACAAAAAGAGAGCGTTCGAAGTGGTTTACAAATTTGCTGAATTGATTACGAGTGCCGTTATATAAATATATCTTTTTATTTCAACGTAAGAATTATGAATAGGCGATTCTCGCTTCTGACGTCATCAAACAAGAACAGCCTATACGAGGATCTAGAAGCCTTAAAAGATTCACGTACTTATCATAGTGTATGTAATATTTTTCTTTTAAAATTATTTCAAAACTCACCGTCTCTCTTAAAAGTCAAAGTCTACGATCGTCTACGACAGTAGACGCATCTCATTTCGAAAAAATCAACAATTCTTGATGATAAATTATAACGATTACTTAAAATGCTACACATGCAGCGTCTTTAACTTTTGTTTTAAACACTCTTTTATCGATGAAAGTGCCTCTAAAAGTGGCTTATAGTCAATTAGAAGTGTTACAAGTCACATTTAGCAGTACTTTTATCGAAAAGAGAATATATTGAATAATACTCAGATAGCACATGATATTCTCCGTATATTCTGAATTCATACGGAATCTCCCATACATCTACGTAATTCTGAGAATATACCGAGGATATCGTAAATAGTATATACTGGATTCATATACATTTCGTATATTCTAAGAATATTTTCAGGATATCGTATACACCCTTATAGAAATATCATACTAAGAATCATTGATAATTACTTATTTTCAGTATTAAAAATACTGGATAATAAGTAATTATCAATGATTCTTAGTATGATATTTCTATAAGGGCAGTATATCATATTTTGCATGCATACCGTAGATTCTGCATATATTATGGAATTTATCCCAAAAGTTCGTATATATACGCAATATGCTGGGGATATTCTGAGAATATTGCACACAGATTATGTAAATTTACGTCTAAAATGTAAAAAACAAATTACGGTTAATATTTTGTAGAATTATGAATTGTATAAGAAATATTTTTTTAATATTCTCAGAATATTCTCAGAGAATATCGGAATATATATATATATATATATATATATATATATATATATATATATATA
>NW_022639507.1:1312113-1317693 GCF_010583005.1 Odontomachus brunneus | reverse complement strand
TTGAAAAATACATGTAACAATATATATATATATATATATATATATATATATATATATATATATTGTTACATGTATTTTTCAAACTATATTAAACTTATCATTTACTCTCAAATACACAATAATGTTAAGTTACAAATATAAGAGCAATAATCTCGTCAATATTTTCAGTATTAAAAATACTGGATAATAAGTAATTATCAATGATTCTTAGTATATTATAGATATTTCTATAAGGGATTTCACCAATATACATTATATTAATATCCATCGCATATTAACTGTTTTTGTTTTCAATATCTGTTAGTAAATATAACATTACAATGTTTTGTAGGCACATAAAGATACATTATGTAAGCACAAGTTATGAAGGTATCGTCAGAACCATTTAAATTATTACTAGTTGTCTGATCACCAAGGTTGAGCAACAGCAACGAAGACTAGGACCAAGACTAGGAAATAAGATGACCGGTGCAGTTTGAAACCACGCAGAAACACGTATAAGCGAAGCGGCGCAAAATATAATGTACCAATTTTTTTAAATTATTTTAACAAAATGATCAAACATTAATTTATATGGGAGTATACGTGACTGTATTTGTATATGCCCGTGTGTTAATAATAATTGATATATTCAGAATGCTAATATTCTGAAAATATTTCACGTATATTCTCAGAATATCATGGATGATATTCTAAGGATATTCTGAGAACAATATTGCTGTGGACATAGGAACATCGTGAGTATATTCTGAGTATATCATAGTATGTATAGAGTATATCAGATGTGATACTTTCAGAATATTCTCAGAATATTCTCAGGATATCATGTGTTATCTAGGTACCTGATTGCATCAACCGATAATTGGTAAGATAACTCTCATACAGCACTAATGTATTAAATACATCCTACAGATATCCCAAGGATGCTGAATATCTATAAGATCTCTCTAGATATATTTGGGATATTTGTGCTGTATGGGCTAATAGGTTTTGTCTCATTTCTCCACTGAGTTATAGCACTTCTAAGCTAGCTAACGATTAAATCATTTGTATTTTTGTTTTTCTTTCAAAATAAACAAAGCAGATACATATCTAACTTCAAGGAAAAAGAAAGACAGATATATGACTTAACCATTAGCGTGCCATAAGAGTTTAGCAAAATGGTCGAGTTTTTTAATTCATCGATGGATCCATCGATGAATTAAAAACTCGCCCAATGTTTGATCTGAAGGTCTATTCAGACAAATAATTATATAGTGCATAAGAAAATCAACAAAATACATGCAGTAAAAAGACTTTTTTTACATCAAACAATGGATATCAATTTCGTTGTGTATATAGACATTGTGTATAGAACAATAGATCCTAGGTAATGACAAGAAAATGACCGAATCATGTTTGGGAAGTGAGCTTTTGCAGGCAATTTTTTCTCATTTTGACGTTATTGTGATTTTCTTTTTTAACCTTGGATTTAGAGCTGATTGTTCCAACCTCTTGGTAAATTAACTAATAATTAAATCATATGTCTGTCTTTTTTCTCTTTTAATTTAGACAAAGACAGACATATGATTGAATTACCAGTTAACTTACTAGGAAGTTTGAACAACTGGTTCTTAGACATACACGCGTATCAATACGAAATTCTATTTGCCGCCATTTGTTTGAAAAGCAGGCTATCTAACTCAAGCGGTCTAACTGCAAGACGAATGGAGTCTTTCACCACGGGCCAATGGCGGTCAGCCGACTCTGCGTACATAGGCGCATGCGCATCGTCTTACGTTGCGCACTTCAGATGGCGCGCGTAGAAACGGGCTTGTTTTGTGCTAGTCGTCGGTCGCATCGGCAGACGGTCGGGATCCGGTAGTAGTGCTTGTGCCGCGCGGTTTTGGTCGTCGCACGACTTTCGTCCTCTAGCTATCGGGAGTTTCGGCGAGCTTAGTGCTGGCTTCCATTGTGCGCGCGCTTCCGAGCACGAAAGGAGAGAGATAGAGCCAGCGAAAAACGCGGGACGCGCGACGTTATCGTGCCCGATCAGGCAGCACGTCGTAGTGTACGTCGAGTGTGCGCGTTTTCCGAAGGGGGAAAAAAGGTAAGCGAGTGCACGACTTGTCCGAGGTGGTACGCTGAGCTGGTGGAGGGGCTGTCGGATCTGCAGTCTTGTCTGGTTGTGCGTGTAGCGGCAGCGCTACTCGCCGAATTAAAATGGCGGGCCTGGTTGGCCTTACGCGCGGAGGTAACGGCCACCGACGATGCTAGTCGCCGACGCAAGGGACACGTGAGGGTGGCCCCGTTGTTGGCTACCGTTGTGCGTGCCGCTTCTGGACATTTTCCCGCGTTCGGGTGCTCGCTCGTGTTGCAAACTCGCATCGCACCGAGCACCGCTGTGAAAGCAGCGCGAGAACGCGGAGGGACGAGAGAAAGAGAACGAGCGAGCTCCTTTAGCACGTAAATAATAGCGGTGTAAGTTTGTGGTGCTAGGTTGAGAGTGAGAGAGAAGGAGAGAGAGAGAGAGAAAGAAAGAGAAAAACGACCAGCCACCGTGTGAACTGAAGCCGCGAGAAAAAGGGAGGGAAATAGGAAGAGGGAGTGAGAAAGAGAAGGAGAGAGGAAGGGATAAATAGAGAAGGACAAAGATAGGGCAATAGAGAAAGAGCGAAAAGGGACAGATACGAACGGACGCACGCAGGACGCGGCAGAAGCGGCAAAGCCAAGACTGAGAGAAAACGCATGGACGAGGCTTACTCGGCAGTGGACAAATAATCACGATGAAGTGACTAAGCTAGACGAAGTGTTAAGCACTCCACGACGACAACGAGGACGACGACGACGACGAGGAGTGCGGGTTTGAACGAAAGTGCCGTCCTCGGCAGCCGATTATACCAAGTTCCGGAGGACGAGTAGCCTCGATGCCGATGCCGACCGAATACCACGAGAGCCACGGTAACCACGAGAACGCCAATTTCGCTCTCGGGTCCACGCAGGACGCCAGCAACATGACGGCCAACATGTACCGGGTGGGAGGTAAAGTAAAACCGCATGCATTCCACCAATGACGGCGACGTCGATGTCGACGCCGCCGTCGATTCCTGTCTCCGAGAAAGAGAACGCGATTTTAATTAACTTCGAGAAATTAATGTTTGCAAATGGCATCGCAATGGCGTCCCCTACATAATACCCTCCGCGCGCCGCGTTCTGCCCCCTCCCCCCTGCCGTCACCCTCCCCCGCGCGAGCCCTCTCTTCTTTCCACTCTTCATCTGGATTTCCCTTGTACCCTCCATCCCTTCCGATGCCGGCCCTTTTCCCCCGCCCCCACCTCGTTCTCCTGCTCCTCCACCTCCCCCTTCCCATCCTCGTCCTTCTCCTCCTCCTCCTCCACCACCTCCTCCACCTCCTCCTGCTCTTCATCCTCGCTCCCCCGGTGCCGTCCTATACGTACACTCCGGCTTTTCCTCTCCCCCTTTCCCTCTCGACTCTTCCATTCTTCCCCCCTTCCCCTCTCCTGCTTCCCCCACATCCGCGTACAATCGTGCTCTCTGTCTCTCTTTCGTCCAGGTCACGCTAATTTCTTGCGCGACAAATCTCTCGCGATCAAAATTGGATCCTGGACGATATGTGCTTACGCGACACACCGCTCGTCGTCGTGGTCGTCTCCTGTCCCGTCGTATCGACGACGACCTCGCGCGCTACAGTTTCCTTCCAACGAGGAAGGACCAAATCGCCCTTGCACCTTCTTCCCTCGTACCTGTTCTCAGCCTTTTTCGTTGTCCTTTCTCATTTTATTCGATTTCATATCGGCGGCGAGCGTGTGCACGTGGCGGTTGGAAAATTTTCAACCGCATGATGAAATCCGCATCACGATGGACGCTGAAAAATTACCTCTCCCATTGAAAGTTCCTTAATCATTTTATTTGCCGAGAAAAGTTGTTGCTTTTGATAAAATAATGTTCTATTTGATGGACATCTTGTAAAAAAAAAATAAAACACGTAGTTGTCAAAACAACGATGTGCGATTAGAGTCTCATAAAATTCCGAAGACGACAACAATCTCGATTCCTACACACACACACACACACACACACACACACACATATATATATATATATATGTACATAGGATTTTGTGTATATATAGAAATATAAATAAACACACACACACACATATATATATATATATATATATATATATATATATATATATATATATATATATATATATATATATATATATATATATATATATATATATATATATATATATATATATATATATATATATATATATATATATATGTACATAGGATTTTGTGTATATATAGAAATATAAATAAACACACACACACACACATATATATATATATATCACATTTATGTACTAACAAGAGTACTAATATGATTAATGATTCATAGATTACGTGTATTTCGAAACCTCCAGTGCGTCGCCGTACCAGATCAGGAGGATAGAAGAATTAAATAAGGTGAGAATAGAATTTAACATAATAACAATTTCGGTGCTGCCAGTGAGACGTGCTGATTACTATAACAATTGTTATTTCTCCGCGTTAGTCCGCACTCACCTTTCGATGCGTTAACCTTTTAATATGTGATGAATATTTATAAGCACCACACACGGTAAACACACAGCGGCGTTATGTACGGTATTTACCTCCGGTGTTTCCTGTTTTTCAGACCCCGAACGGTAATGTGGAAGCCAAAGTCATGTGCTTCTTCAGGCGGAGGGATTTACCTTCTACCTTGATTATGCTCGCCGACAAACATCAATGTAAGTAGCAGCATACATTCCAGCGCAATGAGACTCCGTGTTATCATAAATGTTTGTAAATGTATGTATACAAGGCAGTGCCAGAGTGTCCGCGCGTTGGAACGCGATTCGTGACGCTTAAGGTAAAAGTGCCGAAATGTCCGAACATGTACCTGATTTAGGACGTACTTATCGCCTTGGTACTTTTTTTTTAATACGAATATTTAAACTTTTAACATAAAAAGAAATATATATACATATATATATATATATATATATATATATATATATATATATATACACATATTGAATACATGTACTATGTCAAAGGATTAAATATTCCTATTAAAAGACCAAAACAACGAGAAAGCTCAGGGTTTAGATATCGATACTTTTATCTTAGCCGGCGTTTTCATTCGCGCTCGCGGGAGAAGAAGCAATATTTTGCTTTGGAAGGGCACCAAATACCAGGGATGTCGCTTGTACATTATGACGAGTGCTTTCGGGACTTCAGCTCCAGATAATTCTAAGTAATGTCTCGGCGATACATCAATTGTTGCCCGCTGACATTGTCAGTATAATCTTCTCTCTTGAGAATTCGTTTCGTGAATGATTTCTCCCGTTTGCGAAGTTCACGGTAGAGCTCTTCTCACGACGCGAAAATGCGATTCCCGCTTGTACAACGAGCAAGAGATTTCCAGTAATATGCGAGCCGCTGAATTTCACCGCGAGACACGACGAGGTGGACGTTAGTTTTAACGTTCGTTGGCGTACGTGTTGAGAGGGAGAGAAGGAGAGAGGGAGGGAGGGCGGGTGGGCGA
>NW_022639507.1:1311647-1312084 GCF_010583005.1 Odontomachus brunneus | reverse complement strand
GGGGGGGGGGGCGAGTGGGTGGATGGGAGAGAGAGAGAAAGATCGATAACTGTTTCATAGGTGAGGAAAATTCATCCGCGGACGTTTCATCTCTCCCCGACGCGGCGAAGATTCCGGCCGCAATTTCCAGGCGGTATCGATTTTCTCTGCACGGCAATCATTATATTGACGACACCGTGTCGGTACTTTCGCGACGTGACGACGACGACGACGACGAGACAAGGCACGGCCGCCGTTGAGCGCAAATTCGAGAGATATCAGCGAACGACGTGGCCGTGTCACATCGCGAACGCGATCACCTCCTCCGCGAGAGCGAGATCGTCACCGAGTACGTAATACGGGCTTATCGGTCAGCTCGGGTCATTCGTGGGAAACCGTTATGACAGGCATCCGCGCGCCGTCGATGAGAGAGAGAGAGAGAGAGAGAGAGAGAGAGA
>NW_022639507.1:1286101-1310868 GCF_010583005.1 Odontomachus brunneus | reverse complement strand
AGAGAGAGAGAGAGAGAGAGAGAGAGAGAGAGAGAGAGAGAGAGAGAGAGAGATTTCTGTCGGAGAAAGGTGTATGTTCTCCCGTTGTACCGAAACCGCTCTTTCGCGCGTTCTCTTCCCTCGATCGATCGATTTCGCGTGAGAAATGTGAAGGCGGCAAAACGCAATTTTCGGGGCCACGAGACAGAGAGAAGCGTCTCTCTTGGCGCGCGCGTTCGGCAGAAATAATCATCGTGGCGACTGTTCCGTTCGCGACGACGCGGTTGCGCGTGTGTTTTCGGCGGACGATTCGTTCGTTTCGAAGAACGTGGAAAATCCGAGCAAAGGAGGATAAGAAGGAAAAGGGCCGTGTTCTCCCAGGAGACCATCGCGTGAACGCACGCATACGTCCGAATCCATTTCCGCGTCGCCCAGCCACGCGTCACACACGCACACACACGTTTATCTAGGGGCGTCTCTCGATTTTTCCTTTCGCAATGACAAAGATAATGAGACGCGGGGATTTGGGGTGGGAATGTATAATAAGTAAAGTTGCGGGGGTGGTGGCGGGTTGGGAGTCGGGGGTGTTGTATCGATCTGCCTGGGGGTGGGCGAGGGGGGCCACTCTGGTGTGCACCCGCTAGGTCCCCCTTTTCCACCTCCTCATCCTCCTCCATCTCCATCTACCTCCCTGCCCTCCTCCTCTTCATCCTCCTCCTCCTCCTCCTCTTCCTCCTCCCCACACCCACCTTTCCCACCCACCACCCTCAACTAAATGGATGGCTGACGCAGGGGTTGCTTGGGTATATGTTACGTGTATTTCCCACACAGACTGCTACACTCCACACGCACTCCACACACACAGACACGTGCGTGTGTGTGCTTGGGCGAAAATGGTGGGCCCCACTAGCCATCTTCGTTTTAAGCATTTGCTACTACTCTGCTCTCTCGTCCCCCTGGCGTCGAATTCCCCTCCGCTACCGCACCTCTCTTCTTTCGCGCCACGTACACGTGTATATGTGTGCGTCTCTCTTTCTCGCGCGCGCGCGCGTGCGTCCGATCCCTGTCTGTCTGCTCCGTGTACGTATGTGTGTGCATGTGTGTGTTTGTATGTGTGTGCGCGCGCGTGTGTATGTAACGACTTGTCCATGTATATGCGTTCGTCCGGCGGTATTTGCTCCGAATTGGGTTCTCTCCCCTTTCTGCCACACTCTCTCCCTCTGTTTCTCTCTCTCCTTTCCTCCCTCTCTCTTTCTTTTTCTTTCTCTCTCTCTCTCTTTCTTTTTTTCTCTCTCTCTCTCTCTCTCTCTAGAACCTTGCGCTTCGGTATCTCGAATTTTCGTGAAAAAAGAATATTCGCTTCCTTTGTCTTTTGCGGAAGTCGATACACACGCATCTACGGATGGTGTCCGTGTGTGTGATTGCAACAACGGGGCAACGCAGGGACGAAAAGCGGAGGGCGGAATGGGCTGGGGAAAGGGGAGGTGCGAAAGGGTGGAGAAGGAGGAGGAGGACGGTAGGGAACGGTCAAAGGAAGAGAGGCTTTATACAGAAATTGGTTTTGGTCCAGTCACCGGGCATGCTCTTCTCCGCTTATGGATCGCATTGAAAAATCAACGGCTAATTAGACGCCGATGGCAAAAGTCCGTCCGAGCGCGACCGTAATAAACTTTTGTCTCGTTTTGCGCGGCACGATCGACCGGCGCGGCCGCGGGCTCGAAAAACAGTACTCGCCGAGTGCGATAATTTTCGTTTTGCTTTGCATGCGCTCGCTCCCTCACCGTTGTCTCGACAGTGGTGCGCGCACCACGTAGAGCACGGGTAGCGCGCGCGCTCGGCAAGAAGACGAGCGTGCGGCTCTCTCTCTCTCTCTCTCTCTCTCTCTCTCTCTCTCTCTGCGGTCCTCTGCTCTCGCGTTAGCGAGAGCACGGGCGCTAATTACGAGCAGCGCCAACCCGCACCATCACGTATTATGCATGTCCGAAAATCGAGCATTGGTATCATCCAGCTCGAGCGCGGATATTTTGATCCACTCGCTCACTCAAGTCACTCGACAACGTGAGGCGCGAGGTATTGATCTCGCACGCCGCGGATGAAAATACAGGCCGTGGAGCTATGAATGGTAAATAGAAACGCGGATGGAATTGGCTGAGATAATCAGAGTTGTGAGTCGTACGTACATAGCACAAACTTATATACACACATACATGACAAACATACGGCGCACACATGCGATTGTGTGATGCGCCTGTCAAATTGTATTCTAACTATTGATAGGAATTACAGAGGGATAGGATACATGATAGGAGTATATCATATATGTGTGTGTGTATGTATGTATGTATGTATATGTGTGTGGGTGTGTGTGTGTGCGTGCGCGCGCGCGTGTGTGTGTAATAAGAACAGAGCGAAAAGAGTGAGAGAGAGAGAGAGAGAAACGGACGAAAACGTATAAGATAGACGATTCGTGCGATGCTCTTAGAGTTTCGTAAAGGGCTCAGGTGGTACTGTATGGTCGTGTATCTTTCCAAGCGTGTATTGTGTAGAGGAAATTAGAAAACGTGAAATAGTAGAGTGGGTTTCTGTAATGAAAATTCCAGTGGCAAGCGCGGAGCAACAGAGGTCAGAATCCCCTGCGAGCACGCAGAATCAGAAACTCGAGAACCCTGACACTACTAAGGAAATGACTAGTAAAGATGGGATCGGGCCTAAAGTGATGATCAAAGGGGGCGGGAAAGGGGGCTGGCTGAAGGCCCCATTATCGGAGGCCCAAGAGCCCCATGGTGAGTGAGTAGTTGATCAAAAGATGACCATTACCGATGAATCTAGTCGGCGAGCTGCACCTGCAAGATAATTTCTCCTCACGCGCAACGAATACGTGATCTCTCGGTCGCGACGCATGGTCTGTGTACACTGTCGCAAAACGCGCCATTGAATGTAATTAATTGTGACTCTTTGTGTTATTCGTGATAGAATGAGATTCGCCGGCCGGCCGGCAAACGCGACTTTCCGACTGCCCGTGTTCAAACGTCAAACGCCAGCTTTGAACGTGGATACCGACCGCGACGATGTATTTATGTTATAGATGAATGCTAATCGATAGTATCGAGTCTCCGCGATCAGCGCTCCTTTAACACGAGCGTACACACACACATACACGGCGATCTCTCGCGTTTCGCTCGAAATTATGCCGCGGAATTATGCCGGTATGAGAACCGCGACGTGTGATACTTTGCCACGCGATGCAGGGATGTGGATTCGTCAGTGAATGGCACACGTGATTTGCATCTTTTGATTATCTCATTAGTCTCATGCAGAAGCCAGTGATGATACAAGGCTACCGATTTAGCGGCGGGATTTGCCAAAATCTTTGTAATCTTGGTGTCTGCCGTACGTCAAGGCAAGTTTCACTGTAAGGCCAAAGAGACAACAAACACAATCGGGCATAACCGGGCTCCTCTCTGTTCAGTTTGAAGACATGGGCCTCGGCGGTTTTTTCTCACGTGGGTGCCCACACATGTGCGCTTCGTTCATTCATGCACGTTGCGCTCGCGATCGCTCGCTCGCACAGGAACTCGTACACAAATCCGCGTACGTGTGTTCATGCACGCGTACGTGGACGCGATAACGATTGATAGATACTTGCTTAATATCGCCCGCGTCTGATTGAACATTCTATCTTTAGAACTGCGCGATCTCGTGGATTCTTTTTATTCGTCAAGCATCTCTTGTCTGCCCTCGCGATCTCGAGTGATCATTACTGTCTCTATCGCGTCGACGATCTCGGGGAGCTGTGAATTCACGCGAAGCCCGTTCGTGATCCTGGTCGGAAACGCGAGTCTCTTCCGGCCAGCGGATTTTCTACCGTTTGCTCTGTTGCCGTGCGCCTTTCATGGCGGTCTGCCGATTTCCAGAAGGGTTCGCGATCTCCTGAAGGCGCAGCGCCAAGGTGGCGCGGCTACCTGGGTCGCGTTCTCCGTCGAAATCGCGAACGGGGGGGAGGGAGGCGAGCTATCGCGACGTATGCGTTTTCACTCGTCATTTCTCTCACTCGTGTCATCTACACACAATCACAGAAAAATCCCGCCGCTTCGTATGACGATACTTTAGTAATCTGAGGCTTCTTTGAATGAGGTAGATTTTCTCTGTCGGCAGTTAATCTCACCTTTCCGTTGCAGATTGTTGTTTACCTTTTACGTTGCCCGCTCTTGCTGGTGTCTCTTCTTCTTCTCTTTCTTTCGTTTTTTTTTTTTTTTGGTTCTTCTGCCTGTTTGGTTCGGTACATCGTCGCTCACGCGACCGAGATCCTGCGTTTCATTTCCATCGTTCGATTTAACCCGGGAGAGCGGCGTGCACGGAGAGCAGCACGTCGGGCTACGTGCGAGAGATTAGCAGGCGACCAATCGACACGCGTGAAATCGAAGATATTAGATCGGTGAAGAACCCGTGAGAGAATCGCGAAAATATGAGAAAGAAATTCGTTAACTAAAAATCGTTAACTAAATCGTAAAGGGTCTGTAAGTACCATGCTTTGGGTATAAGTACTCTTTGTTTCTATTAATTTAAATTGTTGGGCATCAACATTGTACAAACGTTGATGCACAACCACAAACGTTTCAGTTCTCGTTGGGACACCTTTTTCGGTGTATATATACAATTATGAATACGCAGACTCAAATATGTCTAAAAAATACGTCAATACGGAAGATTAAATATGACAGGATTAGATCATTTAAACATTCACATGGAAACCGTTTACAATTTTGTTGATTTTTATAAGAATCTCAAAGCCTTTTCCAAACATATTGTACTTTAAGATATTAGCGCTAGAATGCGTAACAACTATTTTATATCCAATAAGTTATTTAATTATACATCGCAGATCTTTAGTCGGGATATTAAGAAATGGGTAGACATCGACGGTAAGATCATAAAGGCGTTTTTGCGGACTTTTTTTTTATGTAAACACTGGAACAATGATCGAATTCCATCATATTTAAACAATATCTTCCATGTTGATATATCGTTGATATATCTTGATATCTTCCATGTTGATATATCTCTTTGAGGCATTTATTAAGTCTGCGCATTTATAATTTTATATATACACTAAAGAAAGCCCTAAAAGAAGGACGAAAATGTTTACATATGATACATCTAACAATTCAAATTGATATAAATAAAGCGTACTCAACGTATGGCTCTAAAAGCCCCTTACGTTTAGTTAACTTTTATGAAAATCTCAGAGCCTTTTCCAAACATTATTATACTTAGAAATTCGTTAGTTAACCGTTACCTCGTATAAATTTTGTTGCCAGTCGAATGGCGTCGAGAGAGGAAAGAAAGGAAAAACTTTACATTGAGAGGAAAAATATCCATGAGATTAAGAAGCATTTGTTTGATGGGTACTAATAACATGTTTACTCTTGTACTAATATTTTTGCATTAAGAGGAAATTTATTTTAAATGAAAAAATATACTATTAAATAAATAATTAATTAAATAAATAAATAATTAATTAAATAAATAAATAATTAATTAAATAAATAAAAGAATTGAGGTATTTTGGTGAATACGTTATTAATGCCTATTGCGAATATTTTTTTATTCTTTAGATACTCTTTCTCTCAGTGTATAAGCGAGACGAGAGAAAGATGGCGATAACTCCCGTTCGGTGGGTGCTCAAGTGTGATTGTGTTCCTCTAATCGTGTATTATCTTTTGTATTCGCACAGACATGATGCATCGTGGCGTCCCATCGTTTATTGCATTACTTTCCCGTGCATTCCTTCACGAGATCGATCCTTAGCGTAAAAAGTAAGAGAGAAATCATCCGCCGTGTACGATGCCGCGTTCAGACGACGATTGGATCAACAGAATGTAGCAGAGTCCGTACTGAAAAAGTCTCGAGACTTGTAATTAGTCGCGAAATTAGTCCAGTTACTTTACGATATTTTTTATTCTTCAGCTTTTTTAACTTTTTCATTGCAAACAACGTGCAATATGTGTGTGTATATATATAATTTCTTCTGTTTTTTATTCATATAAATTCAGACTTATGTCGATTTTTATACACGAGTTCTATCTCACGCCACACGCGCGTGCGAACAATATAGTATATCATCTTGATTGTTTTGTGGTGTATAGGGCTGGACGACACCGTGGGCCCGGGAGGAGTGCCGGAATTAAGTACTAAACAGCGTCACCAAATGAAGCATCGGGAACTCTTCCTGTCGCGGCAAGTGGAAACAATGCCAGCCACGCATATTCGGGGCAAATGCTGCGTGACGTTACTAAACGAAACCGAATCCTTACTAAGCTACTTAAACAAGGAGGATTCGTTTTTTTATTGTTTAGTATTTGATCCTGCTCAACGGACTTTGCTGGCCGACAGAGGTGAGTATCTTATAAAATACCTATACGATATGATATATTTATTTTATGTTATTGTGAAATTATACTGGTATTTTACATCGTTGCGGATATCATATATTAGAAACACTCTGCTATTAATCTTTAAACAAGATTGCCTGCGACATTTTGTGCTTTATAAATGTTGTCCACAATATCCTGTGGGATTTTACGTGATCCCAGTGAACGCGTATGATGCCAAATCGGTCAGCGATTTTTTCGAGAGCGAATCTCACAAAAATCTCTGATCATCGAGTATCCGTCTGCATGACCTTTCAGTCTGAAAAATACTTGATTATAAACAATAATAAGCAGCTACTGAGTCGACTTAAATTGCGGAAAGACAGGAGCAAAGCTTACCGGTTTAATAAGTGGGTTGAAAACGTCTCATTGAATTCCACTGAGCAACTGATACTAGTGTATTACTGTGTTACTAGTTTACTACTGTGTGCTAGTGATATTGATATAAAATGTGATGTAAAAATGTGACAACTGATATGAAAAACCAACATTTGTTCCAAAAGGTGAAATAAGAGTGGGCAGCAGATATCAAGCCGACGGTATCGCGGCCACTGTTTTGTCACCCGCGGAGAGGGAAGCGGATTCTCGCAGGTTACAAGATTTGGAGACGCTGGTGTGGACACCACGGCACAATTTGACGGATCGTCAAATCGATCAGTTCCTCGTGGTCAGCAGATCAGTCGGAACTTTCGCGAGAGCCCTCGACTGCTCGTCCTCCGTCAAACAACCGTCATTACACATGTCAGCGGCTGCAGCCTCTAGAGACATCACCCTAGTGAGTGTCGTTCCCTATATAGCATGCTTCTCGTAATATTGCATACATAATGACATTGCATTTAATGATTTAAAAAATAGAGAGAGCTCAGGCGGCACACTTAGCAGACAGATATGTAGATTTGTTTTTCTTCTTTACTTACGTCAAGACAAGCTTGAGGCGCAGTGCTAGAATTGCAGTTTCATTAAATCTTATAAATGTTTTGCAGTTTCATGCGATGGACACTTTGCACCGACACAACTACGACGTAGCGAAAGCTATGTCGTCCCTAGTACCTAGCTCGGGCCCAGTGTTGTGTCGAGACGAGATGGAGGAGTGGAGCGCGTCCGAGGCAAACCTGTTCGAAGAAGCGCTCGAGAAATACGGGAAGGACTTCCCCGACATACGAACTGACTTTGTAAGCGTGCGCGTTTCACGAATGAACTGCAAACAAACGTGCAAAAGCACAGAGCTGTTTGACGGGTTTTATTAATATTTATGTTTCTTACGTCTGTTATAGTTACCGTGGAAGACGTTGATGAACGTGATCGAGTACTATTATATGTGGAAGACGACCGATCGCTATGTCCAGCAGAAGAGAGTAAAGGCGGTCGAGGCGGAAAGTAAGCTGAAACAAGTATATATACCGAATTACAACAAAACTCCCGCATCGACAACCATCCCTTCTTCCGCGACGATCGTACCGTTGGGTAATAGCAACAGCAACAGTAACGGCAAGCCGAGCAACGTGCTGAATGGCAATAGCAATGGCAGCATGTCCGGCGAAAATTCCGGGATATTGATGGTCGGCGGCGGCGGCGGCGGCGGTGGCGGCAGTGGTGGTAGCGGCTCCTCCAAGCCATGCGAGAGCTGCCAGATAATGCAGAGCCCGCAGTGGTATTCATGGGGACCTTCGCACTTGCAATACCGACTTTGCCAGCCTTGTTGGACATACTGGAAGAAATACGGAGGTCTTAAGGTATTGGATGAGTAATGACTTTCGTCTTTTATTTGTCAATATCTTGTGATAAAAAAAAAACAGTCTGTTATTTATAGCTGCGTTTCCTAAACTATTTTGTATAAACTTTCTATTTTTTCCCTTTCACCAAATGTTGAATATTGTATTTCATTTTAAATGCAAACTCTAACTTTAAGCAGTTATAAAGAATAGACCTATATTAAAGTTTGTGTCGACAATGTTGGGGATCGATCCGACTTTGTTGGTTGTATATAAAAGTTGGTTGAAATTACTAACATTTGCAGTAATTCTTAGTAACTTTTACATGGCTAACAAAATCGGGCTGAATTTTAGTATCGTAGACACAAACTTTTAACATGTTTGCTACTATGACGATCACCGGTGACCAACGTTAATATCATCGTATTTTATTAACGGTGCGTTTGGACACGGGGAACACGTTACCAGCGTTATTTAGCGCTACCACTATTAGGAGAGCCAACTACCATTCATAGCACTACCATTCATTATCGTGACGTCACTGACGGTAGTGTTCTACGTCATGATTTCGCGTTACTAACGCTGTCGCTTTTCCACAATGCATTGGTAGCGTTAGCGTTTGCGAACTCTCCAAACAGTAGTAGTGAATTGTTTGTGCTGCTTGTGTATCCTTATTTCCTGCACATTAAGTTTTAGACTTTTGATTGTAAACGTTGGCTTTACATATAAAAAATGAATTATGTGAAAATCTAATGCAGAGATAGATCTAATTACAAGATTCCAAATTACAAAAATTTGTAGGTTAAATTTCAACTACTCAATATGGTGGCCTTTAACACTACATTTTTTTTTCATGGAACTTGCATTCGCTAGCACTATTTTGGCTCCGAACAGAGTTGATAGCGTTAGGACCGAATTACATTACTCGATTGCAGTTAAGATTGTTGGAAATCTACCAATTAGGGCGAGTAGTTTGTTGAACTGTTTGCCTTAATTGGTAGATTTCCAATAATCTTAATTGCAACCAAGCTTGCTACTTGTAGTGTAATAGTAGAGTTAATAGCGCGGTAGCAAGCTCCCCGAACGCACCCTAAAAGTTATGTATAAAGTGCAATTAATTAGAATTAAAAATACGGTTGCATTGCCAATGAAATGATATAATATCTCAGATTAAAATCATTTACCATAACTATAGTAATTAGATAAATTAAACTTGTATTTAACTTGTACGATCAACACAGCGGTCAATGTCATAATTTTTCCTCCTTTTTCTTAAAGGGGTATTCTAGTGTAAAGACTCGTTTTCAAGGCGATTTTTGGGAATTAATTTTAAGCAAATGGTTAAACCTACTGTAAGAGTCGGAGAGAAAAGTATATCGGAAGCCGGAGTTTGCTGGGCTGGGACTCGAACCCGGGTCTTTCGCTTGCCGGGCGACTGCTCTGAACCACTGAGCTACCCAGGTTCCTGTCCCAACACATTCTCTCTCGTCTTCTTATTGATGTTATTTGTCAAATTGCCGCGTGTTATCTCAGTTTGGTCTACATTCTACTTCTAGTTAATATTTTGTACTGACATTTATTCATCTTTGAAGAAACATCTCAAATTTTGTCAAAACTTTTTATTTAAAATTGAAGAAAATACAAGTGAACGAAACAGATCACGTCGTAAAATCGGGTGTGTTTATTGCGGCCATCCTCGTCATCTAAAATAAACGAATTTGCTTTTATTTTGTTTTTTATGAATGTGGCTGTCGCACGAACTAGAATTAAATAATTTAAAGAAAAATTGACAAAATGACGGTGTTTAAAAAATAGTCTGATTTTTACTAAAAAATTCTAACTTTTCGCGGTCCGAAAAAATAGTAATTTTAAAAATATCAAAAAGATTCTAATTCGGACGATAGTCACATTCATAAAGAATAAAATAAAAGCAAATTCGTTTATTTCAGATGACGAGGACGGCGGCGATTAACATGCCCGATTTTACGGCGTGACCTGTCCACTTGTATTTTTTCCAATTTTGAATAAAAAGTTTTGATACAATTTGAGATGTTTCTTTAAAGATGAATAAATATCAGTACAAAACATTAACTCTGTAAGTTTAATTATTTACATAAAATTAATTTCCAAAAATCACCTTGAAAACGGGTCTTCTTCACATTAGAAAATCCCTTTAAACATAAATGCGTCTGAAAAAAGAGATGATAATTGATATATTTGTCAGACTTATGTACACTGGAATTCATAAATGCCAGATAATTCCCTAGATTGAGAGTTACTAAATATTTTCGACCAGACAAATTCGTTTTTAGATACACGTTTATCCTAACTGTTTATTAATCAAGAAAGCAATATTTTCCCTCTTTTTTTTCATTATTATAGTATTATCTTCTAACTATCATCCACATGCTAATATATAATTTTTTTAAATATATACTCATTGAAGCACAAATAATTTTTCTGTTGATTATATGTAAGAGAGTTGCGAGTAATTATTTATCTTTTTAATTATCGTGTTTAATTGACAATTAATATAAGCCAATACAATTGAAGACTGTTTAATTGAAAATTGATTTCAACATATTGGATCGAAAACTGTTCGATTAGTTTCAACGAATTCAGTTTAAAATAGTTTGATTGACGATTGGTATGAGCAAAGGGAATTAAAGATTGTTTAGTTAATAATTGAACTTAGGAAATTTAATTAAAAGCTGCTTAAATGACGATTAAACTTAACAAATTTAATTAAAGGATGTTTAATTTTGACAGTTAATATAAGTAAATTTAATCGATTCAATCAAACTTGGTGACGATTCACATATTCAATGCTCCTTTTAGGTCTTATTCAATTATCGGCATTTTTCACGATGTCAGGATGCTCTGAGAATGAATATTATTCACAAAATCAATTTCAATCTGAGTAATCGAACGTTCTTTGATTAAATCGATTGAACTTGCTCATATCAATCGTCAATTAAACAACTTTTAAATTTACTAAATTTAATTAAACGGTCTTTAATTAAATTTACTAAGTTTAATTGTTAATTGGACAATCTTTGATTCTTTTTGCTCATAATCATCAATTGAACGACTTTTAATTGAATTTGTTGAAATCAATCATCAATTAAACATTCTTCGGTTAATTTTACTTGAATCAATCGTTAATTAGTTGAATTAAAACATATTTATTCAAATCATTTATTGAATTGAGAAAAATTCAATTAATATTTTTATAACTCTGATATATAGTACACGAGCGAATAATCTTCCTTGCTGACGAGACCGTCAAGCTGTAAAACTATCAGCTGCTTTGAAACATTTTTGCTATTTTTCCGATTTTAATTAACAGTTCATGATGAACGCGCATCTAGGAGAATGAGCCTTGTGTGCAAATGTTTAATAAGTAGTCTCGATATGGTGAATAAGGTAAGGCATTTACGAATTCCAGTGTATAATCTTATATTTTTGAAATGTCATCCGAAGTTTGAGCTAATCTTGAAATTTCAACAGTAGATACACTTATTTATGTGCAAACACGTATAGAGTGAGTCAGTAACTATCGCCATTTGGAATATCTTGGAAGCAAAAACAAAGATGATCTTCAGATCTTTGAAGTTACTTAGAAAAAAAGTGTCACCGCCATAAGACGTTTTTTTCTAAGAAGAGAAACTTCGAAGATCTGAAGACTAGCTTTTTTTGCTTTAAGGATATAGCAATAGGATATACCAAGTAGCAATAGTTATATTAATATCCTGTATATTCCCGAGATACCTAATCGATTTGTTCGTTTATATTGTTCTAAATAAACGAATATATAAGCAAATTCTGCATTACTATTAAGGCTTCAATAATTGTTTGAATCTAACATTTTTCGGGTACCCGATTATTCGGATAGCAGATATATGTGACGTTTCAAAGTTGGATTGTCTGAGGATTTGGATTTTTCAAAATATCCGTAGTTGAAACATTAAGTTCGAATCTAAGTTTGCAGCCGAATTAGTTAAACAGACACGTTTACAGTAATCTAGTTTTTGTTTGAAAATTAAACAATAAATAAATCAGTACTTTTTAACTGCAATTTGATGACTTATGCCCGTTTCTACCAACTTTGGTTTAACCGACTGATTATTCTAATGGAATTGACCAGTCGTATCTGTCAATTCTGACTAACGAGAAATGCGATTGGTCAATTCCGTTGGAATAACTGGCCGGTTAAGTTAACCAAAGTTGGTAGAAACGAGCATTAAGCTGAGATGATTATGTCTATATGTATATATATTTTTTTTTATATTTATTTTTTGTACTTTTTATATTAAATTAATTTGTTTTTATTTATTTATTTATGAATTTAAATTCTACTTGAAGTCTGGGTCTGGGCCTTAGCTACATAAAGTTTTCACGATTCTCGAAATTGTCACAAAAATTGCAACATATTTTTAATTGCGACTCAATTTATTTACTTTTCATTGAAGAGCGATTATAACTTCGCTACTAAACATTAACGTACGCATTGCGTCTTTATATCAGCATACTTGTATCAGATCGCATACATGAGAACTGTAAGCGTCAATAGATAAATATACGTAATATCTACGGGATATACAAAGTTGAAGGATTCCTCTAACTTGACTTTTTTTTCTTGTCTAACGGTTGAACAGGTGCCCTCTCGAGCAGACGACGTTGATCTCGACAGAAAACGCACTGGCGCCGGATCTGACGAAGAGAGTAAGGGTATGGGCGGCGCACACCGACCTCACCGATGCAATATTCCTGGATGTATGAAAGAATTCAAGCTCAAGGCTCATTTAAGCCGTCACTATGCTAGCGCGCACGGGCTTGATCTTCGTGGTCCCGCCGGTAGTGGTGGCGGTGGCGGTGGATCGCCGCGGCCAGTGATGAAGACAAGATCCGCGTTTTATTTACGCACCTCGGTGCTTGCGCGCGCTTCACGACGTCTCTGCGCTGGCCAGCTACGCACGCGTCACGCAGCACGGGCGCCTCATCAGCCGGTGAACGCAGCGCCACTTAGACACCTCTGCACGCAACTCGCGTCCAAGAGCCCGGCCGAATTGCGAATCTTGGCTCGGGCGGTACGGCCACGTCCACGTCCTCGTGTGACCGACATCGCCTCGAGGCTTGGTGATCATCCATCTCCGCGACAACCTGGTGATTGGGACTGGTTGGCTTTGACTGCACCAGCACAGCGTAAACAACCGGATCGAGTCTTTTTCCCTCGGCCACCTAAAGCACCTGGTAAGCAATACAGAGTATAGACGAGTCATTTAATACGTTCGTTATCAATATATAACACATTGATCTCTCGTCTTTACTCCACATTTTCATTTCTAGTTTCCGCGTTGATGTCCTTTGTAAGTTTGTTTCCGATCTTTTGTGAACATTTCAGTTTAATTTACAATGTATTCTTTGTTTGTTTCTTTCTTTTTATTTCTTTTTGACTTAAACATAGCCTAATGTGCTCTTTGCTTCCGGTTTCTTGTTCTTTATCTTTTTCTAGTTTAAAGCCTGATCTACAATATGCTCCTTGCTTCCTGCTTCTTTCTCTCTATCTCTTTCTGACTCAAACCTTAAGCTTTCAGCCAGAAAAAGATAGAAGACAAGAAATAGAAGAGCAGCATATTGTAGATCAGGCTTTAGGCTTAAGATTTCTGTCAGAAAGAGATAAAGAAAAAGAAACAGGAAACAAATAACATATTGTAGATCAAATTTTAGCCTTAAATAAAAAAAAAACAGAAATTAAGAAACAGGAAGCAAAGAGCACATTGTAAATTAGGCTTAAGCTTGATCTACAATGTGTTCTTTGCTTCCTGCTTCTTTTTCTTTATCTCTTTCTGACTCAAACTTTAAGCTTTAAGTCAGAAAAAGATAGAAGACTAGAAACAGCACGCAAAGAGCATATTGTAAATCAGGCTAAAGAGATAAAGAGAAAGAAGCAGGAAGCAAAGAACATATTGTAGATCAGGTTTCAAGGTTTGAGTCAGAAAGATAAAGAAAAAAACAGGAAGCAAATAACACATTGTAGATCAAACTGTAAGCTAGAAAAGATAGAGAATAAGAAACAGAGAGCAAAGAGCACATTGTAGATTAGGCTTTAGGTTCACTTCTTCAGAGAGAGAAGAACAATTTGAAACAATTTCAGCTTGTTTTTTTCC
The DNA here is from genome assembly GCF_010583005.1 of Odontomachus brunneus. Lineage (NCBI taxonomy): Eukaryota > Metazoa > Arthropoda > Insecta > Hymenoptera > Formicidae > Odontomachus > Odontomachus brunneus. The sequence goes on along the minus strand of NW_022639507.1, from coordinate 1,296,576 downwards.
CTGAAAAAGTGAATTAAATTTACGTCCATGATGCTTTAATAACAAATTCATGAAGAACGTGGCGCTAATCCGGAATCTAAATTGAGCATCTCTTTATATTTCTCAAATATTAAATTTTGATTCCATTCAATACGTTTGCTACTAATGTCACATATATGTGACAACGATGATTTGTCTTTTTAATTCTACGTAAATAAAGTAAGTTTTAACGAAGTATATTATAATTAGACTCTCAGATCCAATCATCTAAAGTATAGAACTATCATTAAGAACCCTACTGTGAATCTTGGGGTGAAATTTAAAGTATGTTTTATGCAATTGCATAAAATAAAATATAATGTTGTTTGTGGAGAGGTTTCCTGAAATAAACCGTGTATAGTAGTGAACATGTTAATTACGGAATTTCTTTTGCTTTTGTTTCGAACGACTCGAAATGATTAGTCGTCGTACTCTCTTAACATGAGATTCTATTGTTGCAACAGATGGTAGTTTACTCTATGAAAGGGTGCCTAACAAGCCTGAGGTAGACAGGCTCGCAATAACTCCGCCGCAACCACAACCTGTCATGCCGACGCAGCAGACCATTATGAAACGTACAAGACCATTTGATGAAGTGAATGGTTCAGATGGTAAGTCTCACGTTCAGACTCTTATTATATTCGTGTATATTTGGGTTTTATTGAAATTTCGAGTCATATATATGTTAAATTTTGCCTTTGCTTATCGGCTTCTATCTGGATGTGGATTGGGACAAAGGTAAAAGTCAAAGTTCAATAAAATTGTAACTGATGATGATTGTCATGAAAGTTATAAGCTTATTTTATAATTTCCCCAAAGTGCAACTTGTGCACAATTCAATATTTATTTATTTGTTCACGAAATTATATGGTCTTCAATTCCTCCTTTATTTCATATTACAGTCGGAAAGCAAGTTTAACTTACAGAACACCTCCATACTCTGTCGTAGTAAAAAAAGCGTCTTTATTGTACAGCTTTGAAAAAAGCGCGTCTTTTAACAGCCAATGTTAAGAGTAATGATAATAATAAGAAAACCAGTGGAAAGGATTGTGACGACGTAAAATAAACTAATAGTTGCAGATGGTAAATACAAATTCAAATAAGCACAAAATGTGGAATCGCGACGGATCACGTTGATGCATTGTGGGACAATGTGCTTGTTTATATCGATCGTTTACGTGCATTAAATAACGATAGTTTAGTAAAAAAAGAATGATTTAATATGAAGTAAAATAACATAAAAAAATTTAAGTAATGTTAAATAAAAAATTTTAAGTAAAGTTTAAATAAACTTAAATAATTTAGTATAAAATAAAGAGATAATTTAGTATTAATTTAATGTAAAAATATGTGATATAATTTAGTATAAAATTATTAGTTGGGATACGCGTATTAAATCGATCGGTGTAAATAGGGCGAATATATTTCCACATTTCAGACATTTACACATGAAGCAAAGTGTACTAGCACGACGTTCTTTGTTTTGATGAATATATCATAACGCAAGATTTTTTTATTTTCTCTTATGATTAGGTCTCGCCCTGAATACGGGGCTTCCCAGCGGACCTCCCGCGAAAAGAGCTCATCTTTCTCAGCAATTGCATCCAAAGCATGCATTGGAACACTCCGCACCAGCTGTGCTTCCTCTCGCGCCTCCTCTTAACGGTAGAGCCACTCATCCACATCCTCTACCATCTCACACGCCGTTATCACGAAGTAACGCACGTAAACAAGTGATTTCCTGGATGGATGCTCCCGATGATGTCTATTTTCGGGCTACGGAGCAGATCAAGTTAGTATTATAACTATAAAAGAACTTTGAGATGTAATTGCCACTACATATGGCGGATACGATACGTGTCTCACGTGTGAGAACGAATTCGCGCGTTAATCCGACTTGTCTTAATTGCAGAAGACTCAGAAGAACTCTTTCTTCGGCGGAATTACGAAGAGCAGCACGTAAACCGTGGCGCAGACTGTCGGCTCCTCTGCATCCACCGCATTTGCAAAGGGCGGTACGTGGCGAGGATATGGTCGTTATCCTGGACTGAATTTGCGATTCAATCGCGCGAACCAACCAATCGACATTGGTTCGACCCCGCGTGTGAAGTATCACGCTGTTATCGTAATTTTAACGTCACCCTGAGAGTGAAGAAGTCATGCTGGAAAGCGAAGCTCATGTTTCTTCTGGAAACGAAGCCACGTCTTCTTGTCATCGGCAGCTGCTTCGACGTTGAGAATGAAGAATCCTTAGATAGGACAGACAGTTAGGAAAAACAAAGAAGGAGAGAAAGAAAGAAAACATCCTGAAAGGATTCTAAGGTATTCTCTTTTCTTTTTCACGGAAACCAAACAAATTATAATCAAGAGAGGATGAAAGAGATAAATAAAAAGAGAAAAAGACTTTACTTGATTGAATTTGTATGTTTTAATGATATAACATCGAGGGAAAAAAAGAGACATACAGTGAAAAAGTGTGAGACAGAAAGAGAAAAACGTCGTTGAATTGCTGCAGTAAGCACTTCATTGCGTATGAACGTAGGACGTAAGTGCTCCGAAGAGAATTAATGTTCGGACCGTAGTCATTAAACATGGAAACATGATTTTTTATTCATAATAATTAATTATTGTTGTTATTAATAATAATTATTAATAATTGAATGTATATATACATCGTACCACACAATCATAACATACACATTATCAAGTAACACGAGATACGGACGAGGTACGGATGTGCAACACATACGTACATAATAAAACAGACACGCATACACAACGCATATACAACACACGCGCATACATACACTCATTCACTCATCCATCCATCTCCAAACAGGCGATGGGCATGACTTTAACAATGATAAAAAGAAAAAAAAAGAAAAAATTTTTGGCCCAACATGCGCATCAGCTCACGAATGTTAACGGCCGTGCGGGCAACAGATGAATGTAGTAGAATGAAAATGAATGCAAGAGAAAGAGAGAAAGAGAGAGTGAGAGGGGAAAAAAGTCAGCGAGAGAGAGTACGAGTGAATGAGAGCCTGCGAGAATGGAATAGTACGTACGGGAGACAGAGAGAAAGAATGCTCACTGTGAATATTTTTATTAAATTTTCAAGTTTGATGACTTCCGTCGAAACAATTAATAAATAAACATAAGCATAAAAGTGGAAGAACCATCCTAATCATTTCTCTGCAACTACTGAAGATTCAAAGGTATTTTTCTTTTTTTTTTCTTTTATCAATTATGATTTGTTTTAAAATTTTCGTATCATAATCACAGGAATTATCGTGCTGTTGAAGCACTAACAGTAATGTATTCTATATTCTGTACATATGTCCTTTATTTTATGTATTCATATTTCTTATATAAATTATATATATATATATATATATATATATATATATATATATATATATATATATATATATATTTCTTTTCTCTCTTTTTGTAAACTTTGGAATACCAACGAGATGATTTACACATTTTTAGTACATGATCCAGATTATGAAGAAGAAATTCTGAAAGTATCAGTTCTTACAATCGATTTTTTCAGTTTATATGAACGCCGAGAATAATATTATTTTAAAGTCTCTAGATACTCGCTGTCTTTGATGATGTCAGAAGCGAAAAATCGTATATCCATGATTTTTGCAAATCCAAGTGAAATTAGTTACAGAGAGTAGAATCTGGGTATAATTTTGTTACATTTCCTACACTTTAACGCAGTATAGACGATTATTTACTATTAGTCTGTTCTTTTCAGCTGCACTGCTGAACTGGCGCAATAAGTTAGAGTGAGAAAAGATATATTTGTCTCCATGGACATAGTGAAAAGTGCGATTATAGACGAGGGGTTGTGAAGCTCAAGGGACAAGAGGATTACATCGTCGCGGTCATGTTAATGCCGGAGTTTGTGTCTATTTTCAGTGTATAAGAACAGCGACCATCGCTGTTACCATCTTGGTACCGCAACTCCACTATAATACATAAAATCATTCCTCTCATCCCTTGGGCTTCACCCCGCGACAATTTGCTCCGTCTATATATTCTTACGTCCATGCTTTTCTCACTTTAACTTATTTCACCAGTTCAGCAGTGCAGCTGAAAAGAACAGACTTGAATGTCCTTTGATACTGTTGAATTATAGTGCTTCATTGTCTCATCAGTTATTGAAGTTCTAATATTTTCAAAATAGAAAAGTTATGTAATCTATCGTTGAACTGTGCCACTTGTAAGTAAAATGTTATCTGACTTGCTATTGAATTTTGCTATTTGAACAGTACAGATACACCCAACCACTGAAATATATACTACCTGGAACACGCGCTATCTCTAGGGTTTGCGGGATGAGAGAGAGCATGCTTGTAGGTCTCTAACAGCGCTCTGTCTTTATCTAGTACAGTCTGAACCAAAAACTAAGTCGGTTGATTTCTAAACATAAGCCAAATCTTTGGATTAGGAACCATCTTTGCTTTGTTTTTCTTAATAATAAATTAATTAATAAATGAGAAAAAATATATATATATTTTTTTATATCTTAAACTTTCGTTCGTAAGCTTAAGTCATTGCCATTTAGTGGTCATTGCTTTTCATATTATCTCTAATTTTTAGCTTGGATTGTATCATTCTCCCCACTCTCGAGTATACTGTGAACCAGACAAGGATAAGAAAGGAAACAAGGAACCTCTCTCTCATTCCGCACGCCTTAAGAGGCAGCGCGTGTTCCAGTATAAATTTCAGTGCGCCTAACCTAACTTAATCTTTGAAGTGCATTACGATCTCAATTTGTTAGCAGAAACGGTGGCGGCTCGTAGCGGAGATTTTAGAACTACATTTAGGCTGTGTTTGCTTTGAGCGATCATTCTATCATTCATGCGCTGTCATTCTATCTTCTTCCCGCATGTAATGAACGATAAAGATAGGATGACGCTTATAGCGCGAAAAGCGAACGCACCCTTACTGACATAATCTACACAACATAACGGGCACAATCTACTGAATATGTTTAGGATTCTTCCACTTTTATATTTATGTTTATTTATTAATTGTTTCGATGGAAATCATTAAACTCGAAAATTTAATAAAAATATTCACAGTGAGCATTGGGCGCGTTCAGCGGAAAAAGCGCTCAGTAAGCAATCAACGATTATTGGTTCTTACTGTTAGATCCCTAAATCTAGACCAATTACATTGACGAATTGCTCAACTATTATGCAACTGTTGAATTCGCTGAACGCACCCATTCTTTGTCTCCCGTACGTACTATTCCATTCTCGCAGGTTCTCTTCATTCGTGTTCTCTTTCTCTTGCCTTCATTTTCATTCTACTATATTCATTTGTTGCTGCTTCTACTATATTCATTGTTGCCGATTTGTTGATCGATAATATTCGTGAGCTGATGCGCATATTGGACCAAAAATTTTTTCTCTTTTTTTCTTTTACCGATGAATGTAAAGTCGTGCCCATCGCTTGTTTTAAGATGGGTAAATGAGTGAATGAGTGTATGTATGCACGCGCGTGTGTATACATGTGTTGTATTGTGTACGTATGTGTTGCACATCCGTACCTCGGCCGTATCTCGTGTTATTTGATTATGTGTATTCCCTTGTCCACAACTTTGCTTTAATCTTTAAACCGTAAGATATTGACTAACCAGACATTAATTATTTTTAAAATAATCGACTGTAGTTAGTCAATTTCTTACGGCTTAAAGATTAAAGCAAAGTTGTGGACAAGGGGTTAGGTATGCTTGCGTGTGGTATGATGTATATATACATTCAAAGTTAATAATTATTATTAATAACAACAATAATTAATTATTTTGAATAAAAAAATCATGTTTTCATGTTTAATGACTACCCAGATAGCACAATGTCTAAAAGTGGGACATAAGACGTCTTTAAGTTGTCTTTCAGATATAATAAAGTATTGTCTTAAAGATGTCTTAAAGTTGTCTTAAAGACGGCTTATGACTCGATTTTGGCATTTGTGCCGTCTGGGTACAATCTGAAAATTCTCTTCGAATAATTTACGTCCTACATTCATATGCAACGAAATGCTTACTGCAGCAATTCAACGAGGTTTTATTCTTTCTGTCTCACACTTTCTTTCACTGTATGTCTTTCTCTTTTTCCCTCAACGTTGTATCATTAAAACATACAAATTCAATCAAGTAGTTTTTTTCTCTTTTTACTCATCTCTTTCATCCTCTCTTGATTATAATTTGTTTGGTTTCTGTGAAAAATAAAAGAGAATCCTTTCAAGATGTTTTCTTTCTCTCTCTTCTTCCTTGTTTTTCTATATCTGTCCTATATCTGTCTTATCTAATAATTCTTTATTCTTAACAGATATATATCTTTTTACTTCAACGTATAACACCAGAATTGTAATGCGATTTCTCGCTTCTCGACTTCTCGTTTCTGACACCATCGAACAAGGATAACCTACGCGAGTATATACAGAGGCCTTAATTGAATTTTCGGCGTTCGTACGCTCATTAGTAAGTACTTGAAAAAGACTGGTCTTGTGAGAAATCATGAATATATAGGACAATTGCTAGCGGATAACAAGGAAGAGACCACTTTCTACATTGGGAATATAGAAAGGAAATAGAAACAAGTTTCCGAGTTTCAATAATGACTTTATGAAATAATAGGCAAATTTTACTCAATGACGTACATTATGGTGACACCGTGCATTAAATGGATATATCGTGCATACGGTATATTTACAAGAAGGCAACATGACATTTGCAGATTTTTCTATTTACTTTCTTGAAAAAGAAAAAAAAAGCAAAATCGGATCAAACGATAAAGTGGGATGTTCGAATAAAAATATTCGATTGCACACGCACCGGATAAGGCATTATTGTACCACTGATAAGCGGCATCGGTCGGTATATAAATAGTTACTTAACTGATAATTAGTTAAGCTATTATTTTGTTAAGTAAATTACCGCATATATAATTGTATGTATATGATTTATTGTATTCTAATAAACGAAGATCGTAATAAAATAAGACGCAGTTAAATAAAAACTGAGGGATAGTCTGCGATGATTGAGCATTCCTTCTTATTCCCCATAGATATAAACAATGCCGACCGTACAACTGACACCCACATAGCAAAGGAAAATTTCCTAAAGATATTTTGCCGGGATATTGCAATATCCTCCAGATATCCCATAGAAGTCATGGATATATGAGAGATATTACTAGAATACACTAATGTCCGCAGTTACGAACACGTATAGATATCGTATATTGTAGCGAAATATACCCAGTAAACAAATTGAGCGTAAACTGCATGCAGATTGGCAGCAAATTTGATCAAAAACTCATAGCAAAACCATAGCCATCTGTGTCTACATTAGGCTACGGTTTTGGCGACAGATCTTGCTATCGGACAATTGGTGCAAAATTTGCAGCAAAAACCGTGCAAAGCTTGCAGCGCAGAAAGATCTGCGCGGTTTCTGCTGCCAATCTGCCGTCAAATCGCTACAAGCTCTGCGCGGTTTTTGCTATAAATCTGTAGCAATTATCCGACAACAAGCTCTGCCGCATATCAAGCGGCAATTTGGCAGCAAGATTTGATATAACAGATCCTGCATCAAATTTGTTATCTATTTGCCATCAAAAGTTGATAGCAAACTCTGGTCGAAATCTGTTCGCGCAGGTTTGGCTATCTGGGTATTTGTATGATATCCCTGAGATCTCTGATTATTACCGTGTATAGGGAAAACCCCGAAAGATATATCGCACGTATATCTTACAAATATAATAGTATGATTATGGTAGATAGTTTGAATATATCTGGAAGAATGTTTTTGATAATAATAATGATTAAATTTATACTGCTTACTTAATATGCATATCAATAAATATATAATTAGTACAAAATGTGCTTAATAAGTCAATTTTATACCGATATACTAATTTATATTAAACAATTATTAATATAATGTAAACATTAGTATTATAGCTGAAATTATACAAAATAAAATTACACCAAATACAATAAATATATCTTTGGTGGAAAGATTTCTCAGAATCTCAGAAAATTCTCACAATTTTTCAGATTTTTTACATGAATTGGAATATCTTTCAGTTTATTGTATAACACACAGGTTATATAAAACCTATATTGTTCAATCAGGAATTACAACTAACAGATGTTTACTGATAGATTGTTATGAGTATTCTGTTTATATATATTATCTAATAACTATAAGTTATCACCTATAATAGGAATGTTACATGAACTAACGCAAATGTTATTGATCATAAATTTAATGTTAATTTATTCACGTGAGATGTTATGATATCCTCGTGCAATGCAAGCTGCAGTTGTATTGGAGTTATTTCTTTATTAGTTGCAAGTAACGCCATATTTTTACCTTTTCTGAAAGGGAAAAAGTTTTGCTCTCGGGAATTATTCAGTTTAGGCCCCTCACCTTTCGATGAAAGTAGATTTAATCGACGCGTTTTTACACGAGAAACGACTTTTTCATCTGATAAACTCGTCGCTCTCTACTGCGACGCGAAATATTAGCCGACAAAGTTGACCACTATTAAGGTTAGGAAAACTCTTTCTCTTTCTCTTTCTCTCTCTCTCTTTCTCTCTCTCTCTTTCTCTCTCTCTCTTTGTTCATTTTACTTGAATTCAGACCTTTTTTGCGGCCCTTTCATCAAAGTATCAAAAGGTACGTTTCTCAAAAGAATCACAGTTCCGAACGTGTTCGAACACGTCTTAATGTAACGGCGGTTAAACCGGATGGAAAACTCACACCGACGACAAACAGCAAGATGTATATGCTCCATAGTTACTTGTGCATTTCCTATAGTTTTCGAAATATTAATAAAAAGATGCCTGTCTCTAGTCATGTGTATGCTTTATATCTTATACTCATCTTTAGGATATCTGTACGATATATTTTACACATTATTGTATTTGAGATAAGATATCTCTTGGATATTGTATACGGGGATATTTTCGAAATTTATTCATTATGATATACTGATGATATTATCAGAAGATTGAGATATATTTCGCATATCCGCGATGATTTTAGTATATCCTATAGATATCAATTGCTGTATGGGACAAGATATCGAGGATGATATCGCGACTATTTTACGGTCGACAAGTAGATTTAAAGGTAGCTGAGTGCCCATATTCTTTCTTTTTCTAATGACTGTATTGTAAAAATTGTAATTAATTGCGATTGTAATTGTCATTTTTACAATTCGTTATTATCCAAGTGATTTGTGGATAAATACACTTATATATTTTGCACAATGACATGTTTTTGTAAAGTTGCATATATTTATCCACACAGCAATTGATATCTATGGGATATACTAAAATCATCGCGGATATGCGAAATGTATCTCAATCTCCTGATAATATCAGTATATCATAATGAATAAATTTCGAAAATATCCTCGTATACAATATCCAAGAGATATCTTACTCAAATATGATAAGTATAAAATATATCGTACACACATCCTAAAGATAAGTATAAGATATAAAGCATGTACATGGCTAGAGACAGGCATCTTTTTATTAATATTTCGAAAACTATAGGAAATGCACAAGTGCACTATGGAATATATACATCTTGCTGTTTATCGTCGGTGTGAATTTTCCATCCGGTTTAACCGCCGTTAAATTAAGATGTGTTCGAACACGTTCGGACCTGTGATTCTTTTGAGAAACGTACTTTTTGATACTTTAATGAAAGGGCCGCAAAAAGGTCTGAATCCAAGTAAAATGAACAGAGAGAGAGAGAGAGAGAGAGAGAGAGAGAGAGAGAGAGAGAAAGAGAGAGTGACAGTTTTCCTAACCTTAATAGTGGTCAACTTTGTTGGCTAATATTTCGCGTCGCAGTAGAGAGCGACGAGTTTGTCAGATGAAAAAGTCGCTTCTCGTGTAAAAACGCGTCGATTACATCTACTTTCATCGAAAGGTGAGGGGCCTAAACTGAATAATTCCCGAGAGCAAAACTTTTTCTCTTTCAGAGAAGCTAAAAATGTGGCATTACTTACGACTAATAAAGAAATAACTCCAATACAACTGCAGCTTGCATTACACGAGGATATCATAACATCTCACGTGATTAAATTAACATTAAATTTATGATCAATAACATTTTCGTTAGTTCATGTAACATTCCTATTATAGGTGATAACTTCCCTTATAGAAATATCATATTAAGAATCATTGATAATTACTTCCCATACAGCACAGCAACGTTGCAGCATCATTGTTTTGCAATATTGTGACATTGCAACAATGTTGCAAAATGTTGCTGCAATGCTACTGCAACGTTGCAACAATGGTAAAATGTCCGCTTGCGGCAATATAACAACGCAACTGTGCAGCAACATTGCAATGCAATATATATGTAATATTATTAATATGTTTTATTATACAAAGTAAAATCCCAGATA
>NW_022639507.1:1285326-1286091 GCF_010583005.1 Odontomachus brunneus | reverse complement strand
TCCGCCATTTTGAATTTTGCAAATCTGACTTCAGATTCGTGATCAGCAACCCCAAAAACCCTCGTAAACTTAATTTGGTACAAATCGGTTGACTAAAATTTTTGTCCGCCATCTTCGTCCGCCATCTTGAAAATTTTAAAACAGCCAAAGTTATATCTGAACGTAAAATTTTCCGCTTTTTCATTTTCCGGTGTCAAAAAGGGGGATTTCCATTTAAAAAAAACCACTTCCGGTTGAAGTAACCCACTTTCGGTCAAAATCAAAAGTTGAAAGGTACGCCATTTTGGTTCCCCCTCGAAACCCTACAACTTTTATATGAAACTTTTTTCGATTCCTGGCCACACAAACGAGTTATTGGAGGTGATAGATTCAGATGACTCACCCTATACAATAAACTGAGAGATATTCCAATTCATGTAAAAAATCTGAAAAAATTGCGAGAATTTTCTGAGATTCTGAGAAATCTTTCCACCAAAGATATATTTATTGTATTTGGTGTAATTTTATTTTGTATAATTTCAGCTATAACACTAACGTCTACATTATATTAATAATTATTTAATATGTATATAAATTAGTATATCGGTATAAAATTGACTTACTAAGCACATTTTGTACTAATTGTATATTTATTGATACCCTACTGAAAAATTTCTATTGAGATCACAATTGAATTCCCAATTGAATTCTCAATTAAATTCTCAATTGAATTCTCAGTTGAGGTTTCCGCAAAATTTCGCATGTAAGATCTCAATTGAGATATTT
>NW_022639507.1:1284420-1285316 GCF_010583005.1 Odontomachus brunneus | reverse complement strand
AAATTAAACAAATTGAATTACTAAATTTTGAAAGAAACTTTTATAAAATACTATTTAAAACAATAATGTTGTTTTATCAAATGACATAATTTCCTTGAAATAAAATTTTTTTATCATTTCAAAAAATAATATTTCGTTTAAGAATATAATATTTTAATGAAATAAAAAAAAAACCACAAAATTAAACAACTACGAATATTAAATCTAAAGAAATATTTTCTCCGAAAACACGATATAAAAAGTTTAAGAAATATATAATAAGACAAATTCTAGCATTAATGGCTGCCACTAACAAGAACTACTCTAAATACTATTCTATTGATGTCAAATATTACTGAATTTGAAATGTAAGTAACAAAAATAACTAATAAACAAGTAAAAAATATTATATTATATTCGTTATATTTCTGAAATAGTGCTGAAATATTGTTAAAGTAATATTGCAAATTAATGTCACTGCAATGTCTCTGCAACATTGTACTGCAATATGTAATCTTGCAACGTTGTAGCAATGTTGTTGCAAGCTTCTGTGCTGTATGGGTTATTATCCAGTATTTTTAATACTGAAAATAAGTAATTATCAATGATTCTTAGTATGATATTTCTATAAGAGTTATAGTTGTTAAATAATATATATAAACAGAATACTCATAACAACCTATCAGTAAACATCTGTTAGTTGTAATTCCTGATTGAACAATATAGGTTTTATATAATTTGTGTGTTATACAGGGTGAGTCATCTGAATCTATCACCTCCAATAACTCGTTTGTGTGGCCAGGAATCGAAAAAAGTTTCATATAAAAGTTGTAGGGTTTCGAGGGGGAACCAAAATGGCGTACCTTTCAACTTTTGATTTTGACCGAAAGTGGGTTACTTCAACCGGAAGTGGTTTT
>NW_022639507.1:1276257-1283379 GCF_010583005.1 Odontomachus brunneus | reverse complement strand
ATTATACTTTTCTAAATATTTTAATTAATAATAATTTTTCACTGAATTTTTCTACTCTCTTAATAAAATATTATCGAAATATTAATGAAATTATAATGAAATTTTAATGAAATTGGGTCAAAATTGTGAATGCTTTTCAAACATATTTCAGCAAAAGTTCATTATATTTTCAATGAATTATTTCCATCAGATACAAATATCTCAATTGAGATCTTACATGCGAAATTTTGCGGAAACCTCAACTGAGAATTCAATTGAGAATTTAATTGAGAATTCAATTGGGAATTCAATTGTGATTTCAATAGAAATTTTTCAGTAGGGTATGCATATTAAGCAAGCAGTATAAATTTAGTCATTATTATTATCAAAAACATTCTCCCAGATATATCCAAGCTATCTACCATAATCATCACTAATATATTTGTAAAATGTACGTGCGATATATCTTCCGGGGTTTTCCTGTACACAGTAATAATCAGAGGTCTCAGGAATATCCTACAAATATATTTCGCTACAATTTGCGATATCTATAACTGCGGACTGTTCGTAACTGCGGACATTAGTGTATTCTAGTAATATCTCTCATATATCCATGACTTCTATGGAATATCTATAGGATATTGCAATATCTTTAGGAAGTTCCACAGATTTCCCTTTGCTGTGTGGGTACTGTTATTGAATATAGTCATTTTTAGTTTTTGATTGATGACATTGACGTGTTAAGAATAGTGATCTTCACCCTTACAGTGTACAGTCTTATATTTTGTCTATGTATGTTATAATAAATGCAGTAATAAACACTTTGCTGTTTAATAATAACCTTTTGTCAGTAAAAGAGTGTTAAAAAGTGGGCTAAAGGTGAAGAAAATAGGTGCTACTTATGATCAGTCTGATCTTGACATATGTTGTTAAGGACGTGGTCCTGAGTAACAATCAAAAAGTTTTAGCCGTCGCTCATTATTTATTAAACAGTTATTAACAAAAGAAGTTGTATAAAATGACTGTAACTTTTGGATACCGTATATATAAAAACATCGGATTTGTAGGCTAGAAAGGTACCTGCTACACACACACACACACGCACGCACGCACGCACGCACGCACGCACCACACACACACACTCACACAGAGTTTGGTCCTGTCGGGAGAGTGAGCAGTGTGTGTACGCGCATGTGTGCGTGCGTATGCAACTACTGAATATATACTATTTACAGTGTTGCCGCGGCTTCAAAAATTTATTCACCAGGTTTCTGCTTCCAAAATTACCAGATTATAGCTTTTTTCACCAGATTTTCTTAAATGTATATAAATTCGTATAAAAAACTATTTTAATAATTTTTAGTGTTTTAATAAATATTTTTAAACATAAATATAAACAAAATTAATATAATATATTTAAACATTCATGAAAATATCAAAATATACTTGTAAATAGAGAGAGAGAGAGAGAGAGAGAAAGAGAGAGAGAGGGGGGAAAACTTATTTTGTAATTAGTTTTAGCGTATTGTAAATTGTTACTAATGGCAAATTCGATTGAATGCATTAGTGCATAATGAGTGTACATTTTACTTGTTTATAATTTGTTCTTATATTTAAAAATCATTTTAAATACATTTTCAAATACTCAGTCAGCAAAATTATCTATACAGCATCTGTACGAATTGTTTTATAGGCTGAGAAATTTTTGAAGATGTATTTAAAATGACCTTAAGAATAAGAAAGTGACTGTGAACAAGCTATAGTGTGTACTTAATACGCACTGGTGCATTCAATCAAATTCGCCATATGATAATTGCGTCCCGAAATTCACTGCCAGTACTGAAAATCTATAGTTTATGTACGTATGCTATAAAGTTTCTGCACTAGCAGTGAATTTCGGAACACAGCCATTTTTATCACCAAATGAAAGTTATTCACCAAAACACCAAAAGACCTTAAAAATCCCCAAAATGATGAAAAATCACCAACAACGGCAAACCTGACTACTTGGAACCAGTACTGGGAGTTCGCGACATTTTCTAGATGACATGCACATGCGTGAAATGACGTAGCAGCTCGACGTAAGCAGTTTCCAATGAGGGCGTTAGGCACGAGTAGAGGGTTCTTAGGGGACGTGCACAAAATACTTGGCCGTCTGTCTGTATTGTTTGCTCGGGAGTAGTTAGATTAGATAGGTAGTGAAATAATATAATAATAAATTAGTGTAATTAATATAGTTATAATAATTAGTATAGCTATGTAAAATGTGATATTATAATATATATATATATATATATATATATATATATATATATATATATATATATATAAAGTATATATTAATAAATAAAATGTGATAAAAAAGTGCAAATATAAAATATAAATCACTTTAATATAAAGTGACATTGTGATAAAGAAAAGTGCAATTATAATATTAAGTTAATTAAAGAAAAAAGTGCCGTATTGAAGAAAGAAATGGAGAAATCAACACTAGCCTTCGTCATCAAGTGGCATCGAGGCAAAGAAGAGGAAATGTGCGAGAAGAAAATTTCAATATGCATGGTTAAATATGAATATTTTCAAAGATTGGTCGGCTTCAGAAATTATAAAATAAAAAATATATTTATTTTTACTCATGAACAGCATTCTGTTTCTTCCCACAAACTTTCTTTTCTCCTTACAATTCCTTCATATTTTCTTTTAGGTGAGGGATCTTACGATACCTTAAAATAGATACAGCGCTGAGATTACCACAGAGTTTGCTCAATGCGCGTGCGCGAAAATATATCACGAACTCCCAGCACTGCTTGAAACATGCGCTACCTCTTGAGTGTTGCGGGATGAGAGAGAGACCTACATGCTTGTAGGTCTCGAACACACACAGCGCTCTGCCTTTGTCTAGTACAATCTGAACCAAAAGCTAAGTCAGCTGATTTCTAAACATAAGCTGAATCTCCGAATTAGAAACCATCTTTGCTTTGTTTTTCTTAATAATAAGTGAATTAATAAATGAGAAAAAAAAATATTTTTTTATATTTTAAACTTTCGTTCATAAGCTTAAGTCATTGCCATTCAGTGGTCACTGCTTTTTATATTATCTCTAACTTTTAACTTAAATTGTATCATATTCTTCCCACTCTCGACTATACTATGAACTAGACAAGGATAAAAGAGGAAACAACATATTGATTGGCTGTCGCGCGGACTTCCGCCACGCGGCAAGCATTACTGCGTCCTATGTGCAGGAGTCATTAGGGCTAGCGCACGAACATTGCCGTAGCTCCTTACGCCACCTTACGTGACAACCTTACGTTACAACCTTACGTGAGACATAAGCCGACGTATGGCAACGCACGAAAATTTTACGTTACATTACGTTATGAACATAGATGTTCTATGACAAAGGTAATTAAATCAGATTATTGAACAATAAGTAAAGAAACGATAATAATTTATCTTTACAGCCATAATTAGAAATATCTATATTGAGCACATATTAATTTTATTAAACTGTTAAATCTGTACAAAATTATAAACATTGTGTTATAACTTCTTCTAAAACTGATGAAGACATGTTTGTCAAATATGCCAGGATGAATGTTCAATATTTTAACAAGTTATCAACCATGCTAAGACCTTATTTGATAAAAAAAAACTAAGAAAGCTCTATCTCCGGAACACAGGTTAATAATAACATTAAGGTAAATATAGTTTATTAGTAAAAAATTGTTTGTCGTAAATAAGTACGTCTTAAATTTTTAGTTATGTTTAGAAATTATTGTTAAAAAAAATGTTTCACGAAATTATAAACTATAAAGCAAAAATTGTGATACATTTTTCAGATATCTTGCAACAGGGAATTCAGTAGCAAGTATTGCATTTTCTTTTCAAGTTGGGCAGTCAACTATTAGACAGTTAATGAAAGAAGTGTGTGTGTGTGTCTAGTTATTGTTAATACATTATAGCCTTTATATTTAGCATGTCCAACTGAAAAATAGTGGAAGAATATTGCTGATGGATACTGGAACTGATGGAATATGCCTAACTGCTTTGGAGCTATTGACGGGAAACACATAGTTTTGCGATGTCTTCCTAATTCTGGAAGCTTGTATTTTAATTATAAGAAACAATTCAGCATTGTTCTTATAGCAATATCTGATCATTTATATAGATTTAGTTTAGTTGATATAAGAGCCTATGGAGGAAATAGTGACAGAGCAATTTTTGAATCGTCAACTATTGAAAAATACTTAAAAAATAATGGACTTAATTTGCCCAGTTCACGCGCTTATCTTCCCGGAAGTAATATCTCTATGCCTGAATTTTTTATCGCAGATGCTGCGTTTCCATTATGTACTCGTATAATGATCCATCAGCAATATTCTTCCACTGTTCTTCAGTTGGACATGCTAAATATAGAGGCTGTAATGTATTAACAATAACTAGACACACACACACAACACACACACACACACACACACACTTCTTTCATTAACTGTCTAATAGTTGACTGCCCAACTCGAAAAGAAAATGCAATACTTGCTACTGAATTCCCTGTTGCAAGATATCTGAGAAATGTATCACAATTTTTACTATATAGTTTATAATTTCGTGAAACATTTTTTTTTTAACAATGATTTCTAAACATAACTAAAAATTTAAGACGTACTTATATCAAACAATTTTTTTTACTAATAAACTATATTTACCTTAATGTTATTATTAGCGTGTGTTCCAGAGACAGAGTCTTAGTTTTTTTTACCAAATAAGGTCTTAGCATGTTTAATAACTTGTTAAAATATTGAACATTCATCCTGACATATTTGACAAACATGTCTTCATCAGTTTTTAATTCTTGAAACAGATTTTCATTCTCCTTGCTGTTTTCTCTGTTGATTAATTAATCTCACGAGTCATCTTCTATTTTGCCATCTTTTGTGTGTTTTCCTTTGTTTTAGTCTCATATAATAAATTAAGAGTAATAACAACAATAAACATTTTAATTCCATAGACTTTGATGTTTTCATATTTGACTTGAGAACCTAAAATTATATTTCAATATTTATATGTCAAACACATTTTATATATAGTGTTGGAAAGAAGTTATAACGCAATGTTTATAATTTTGTACAGATACATTTAACAGTTTAATAAAATTAATATGTGATCAATATAGACATTTCTAATTATGACTGTAAAGATAAATTATTATTGTTTCTTTACTTATTGTTCAATAATCTGATTTAATTACCTTTGTTACAGAATCTTTATGTTCTTTCGTAAAGTAACGTAACGTAAAATTTTCGTGCGTTGCCGTACGTTCAGCTTACGTCTCACGTAACGTAAGGTTGTCATGTAAGGTGGCGTAAAGCCCATTCTACAATTGCGTAAGCGTAGTCGTGAACGTAAGAGTCAACCAATTCGAATGTTTTATTCACTGATTGCTTTACTCTGATAGGTTGTCGTAATTACTTACAACCACTTACAACCACGTTCACGCAATTGTAGAATGGGCTTAAAGGTCGTTCTACAATTGCGTAAGCGTAGTTGTAAATGGTTGTAAATGATTACGACAACCAATCAAAATAAAGCAATCAGTAAATAAAACACTCTAATTGATTGATTCTTACGTTCACGACTACGATTACGCAATTATAGAATGGCCTTAAGGAGCTACGGCAATGGGCGCGTTCAGCAGACGCAACTGTTGTACAACTGTTGTGTAGATGTCTGCTGAACGCACTTCGCTCAGTTACCGCTACTCAACATGTTCCGGGAGCGGACGCCATTTTTCCCATTAAACTTTTTCTCCGCTACCTACGCGCAACATGTTGCGAAACAAGATGGCAGCGCACATGAGAGAAGAAAGAAGTAAACACTATTAAAATCGTGTATTATAGTATATTTTTTAAAATGAGCTTAAGAAATTGTGATACGTAAATTGTGATATGTAAATCTTGCATCTAGCAATTACCTGTCACACAAGTAAAAATATGCCAATATAATAGAAAAGAGGGCCAGCGATGTAACGAGCATATAGAAATCTTGTATCTCTAGCTGCTTAACTTGAATAACTTCCGAAATACCGGCTTTTTCCGTATCCTCTTTCCTCGAAAGTCTATCAGCTGTACCAATCGAATCTAACCTCTGTCATATTCCAAATAAGTTGCGGTCACGTGACGAGATACACTGAAGTCACGTGACGAGATGTGAGATAAACCGTGTTCAGCCCGTTCAGCAGACACGATTTTCATCACTAAGCGCTACGTATCATTCGCTCAACCGCTTTGCAACTGTTGGAATCTGCTGAACGCGCCCAATGTTTGTGCGCTGGCCCTTAGAATGAGAGAAATACGAAGGTGAGATAAAAAGAGAGGGAGAGCACTCGGATGAGGTTGTCAAACCTAGGTTAGGTTAATTCTCGAACGCATGAGAGTGCATGGACTGCACTACCTCGGAGCGGGAGCGTCCCAATTGACCACCGTACGATTGGACACAACCAACCGATGAAAAGAATTATCTAGTGAATTACTAGGTCGAACCAATCATTACAATTTGTGTCCTATCGTATCGTGGTCAATCGGGTCCCACCCTCCAGATCTCACTCGCTCTATTCTCGTTATTGTAAGCACCCTGTGGCAAAAATTCCTCCTTGATTACGTGCGCAACCAATTGATTTTGACTGAGTCTGTCCTACTATACACACACACACACACACACACACACACACACACACACACACACACACACACACGTAACAGTGACTTCGTAGCCAATGAAATGATCCATATATCACCTGAAGATAAACTTAAGACTGTCTTAAATATAAGATCTGACTAAAGGGCGAATCACACTAGCGATTGGCGATAGATGATTGACGATTGAAGATTAGAACTTGACTAATTGGAACAAAGCAAGCCAAGGCTGAAGCTTGTTGATTCGTTAAAATCTAATCTTTAATTGTCAATCGTCAATCGCTAGTATGATTTGGCCTTTAGGCTGAGTTCCCACTGACTGCGTCAAGGCCAAAACACACTAGCGATTAGCGATTGAAGATTAGATTTTGACGAATCAACAAGCTTCAGCCTTGGCTTGCTTTGTTCCAAATGGTCAAGTTCCAATCTTCAATCGTCAATCATCAAT
>NW_022639507.1:1270997-1276247 GCF_010583005.1 Odontomachus brunneus | reverse complement strand
AAGATTAGATTTTAACGAATCAACAAGCTTCAGCCTTGGCTTGCTTTGTTCCAAATGGTCAAGTTCCAATCTTCAATCGTCAATCATCAATCGTCAATTGCTAGTGTGATTTGGCCTTCACCCGTTGCGTTGCTGCTGCGTTACGCGTTAACCAATCTAAGGGTGCGTTCCCATTTAGCGCGTGACGCGCGCGTCGTCCGAGTTAAGCGAATCAAATCGTCCCATTTTATTGCGTAACTTTACGCCGAATAAAATGGGATGATTTGATTGACTTAAAGGGACGTCTACATTGGAAGTAAGCAATAAGAAGTAGGAAGTAAGAGTAAAGGTGTCTTTACATGGCAGCATCGAGCGTCGAGCGTTAAAGCGGTACCCAATCAACGTGTCACTTTCCGCAAGAACTACAAGTATACTTCTGGAACCTGAATCGTTGATTGGCTAACGCATTAACGCTCGACGCTGGAACGCTTCCATGTATTGGCACCTTAAGAAATTGACCAACTACAGTCAAATATGAGAAGAATAATCAACTATGATTGGTCAATTTCTTACTCTTACTTCCTACTTCTTACTACTTATTTCCAATGTAGACGTCCCTTAACTCGGACGACGCGACGCATGATGCGCTAAGTAGGAACTCAGCCTAAGGCTGAATTCCCACTGAGCGCGTCACGCGTCGCGTTGTTTGCCTGCGTCACGAGTTAACCAATTAAATCCTCTAATTGGAATGACGCGACTCGCGACGCATGACGCACTTGTTCCAATGGAACGATTTGATTGATTAAACTCGTGATGCGACCGACGACGCGTGACGCGCTCAATAGAAACTCAGCCTATGAATACCGGCCATAGGCTTGGTTTACATCGTGCACTTGATACGTGTACTATATAGTAACTTTCTATTAAATAATCTTAATATTGACAATGCATATCAACGATGACGCATTCAATCGATACAATAAGTTTTCTTGATCAGTATTATACCAGCTTAATATACCGTTATTTATATACATCGTCGATATTAAGATTATCTAATAGAAAGTTACTATTTAATATGCGTTTGGCGCGTGTTTCGACCTCCCGCGGAGTCTGACTTTTATTGTCTCTATTTGCTAATTTTCTCGCGAGAAAACCACCCCGCGAGTGCGCCGCCGAACGGCGTCTCGCGAAGACTCTCGCGGCTGCGGCGGCGGCTCGGCGAGCGGCGGCGGCTCGGCTAGCGGCGCCGCGCTTGAGTGTATGGATCTATATCGATCCGCCACATCACCCCCTTCGTTGTTTAAGAGTTTCTATGGTGATCCACCCGTACGTCGGTATCGCCGACCCGTTAGCTGCGTATAAGATGTACGCTGTGGGTTGCTTCGGATCGCAGAGCGTGGATACACGCTGACGTCAGATCTGGTGTCTACGAGGAATCTTTTCTTAGTTTCCTGGCAGGTGACGAAAAGGCGACGAGGAGTCTGGGTCGTGTCACTGGCCGCCATCAGTGACTCCCCCGCTCGTTTCCCGATTGGAAATTGCACGGTTGGGTGCATTTTCGAGCTTGTTGCCCGAACTTCCGATGATAGAAGCAAAGGTGATCCGGTCTCTTCTTATCCCTTGACCTGCTCCTATTCTTGTTTCGTGGACGAGGCGTTTGCCTGAAACGTCGAGCCACGGCTGCCACCTGGTCGGTGAGTTGACGTATTTGGTGGGCCGTCGGTGACGGGTCGTCTGACGCCGTTTTTACCTCGTTGACTGAGCGAACAGTGACCTCTTGTATTCGGTCTGCCTGTTCTGCGACGTCCTCCAGTCGGTCTTGCGCTCTGGTCGCCAGAATGGCTTGCATGGTTGTCGGTAACCGCCCGAGCCACAACGTGCGTAGCAGTTGTTCGGGTACGGCATTTCCAGCGAGCGTGCGTAGGTTCCGCAAGAATTGAGAAGGCTTGCGGTCTCCCATCTCTTCGTGTTCTAGGAGTTGGCGGATCCTGTGCTCTTGTGAGGCTGACAGTCGACGGATTAAGACAGTCTTAACCGCGAGGTATTTGTCCGTAGCAGGTTGGGTCGGTGATTACGTCCTTGACCTTACGTGCATACCTCGTGTCGATTTGCGAAAGTACATGAGCGTACTTGGTAGCGTCTTGCGTAATGCCGGCGAGCAGGAATTGTCCTTCGAGTTGTGCGAACCATAGCTCGGGCTCGTTCTCCCAGAAGGGTGGTGCGCGGACGGCGACTTTGTTAATGTGTGTATCCGTTGGCTGTTCTGCCGTTGGATTCATGTTTTCAGCCGTGGAACCTGTTGAAGCCCTTGTTGGCGAACGCTCTGTCGGCATTTCTCTCACCCGCGAAGATCACGTCGGGGTCACTAGTTTTGGCGTGTGTTTCGACCTCCCGCGGGGTCTGACTTTTATTGTCTCTATTTGCTAATTTTCTCGCGAGAAAACCCCCCCGCGAGTGCGCCGCCGAACGGCGTCTTGCGGAGGCTCTCGCGGCTGCAGCGGCGGCTCGGCGAGCGGCGGCGGCTCGGCTAGCGGCGCCGCGTTTGAGTGTGTGGATCTATATCGATCCGCCACAATGCGCATCAAGTGTACGATGTAAACCAAGCCATAGTCGGATCTTATATTTACGACCGTCTTAAGTTTATCTTCAGAAGATATACGGATCATTTCATTGACTACGGAGTATCTGAAGATAAAATTAAGACGATCTTTAATATAAGACTCAACTATGAATACCGGCTTATGAATAACCGGTATTCATAGTCGAATCTTATTTCAAGACCGTCTTAAGTAATGTCTTAAGATGCGAATACGGCTCTGTGATTGGTTCATGACATCTTAAGACAATACTTAAGATGATCTTAAATATAAAATCGGACTATGAATATCGGCCATAGTCTGATATGGTTATATATTTGATTGGATCTAGGTTAATTTTGTAGGATCTGAAAGTATCGAAAGACAGGGGCCAAATCACAATCAGACTCACTTTTACAATAAATAATGTTATAAATATATTTTTTAAGAGTAATACAATATTCATCTAATCTCATTGCTGTATGTCAGAAGATTGACTTGCGCGACTCGCGTCGTTAATTGTTTCCGTTGCTACGCCGGTATTATTTTGCTTGATTTTAGGTCCGACTCGATCCAACTCACGACCTCCACATTCGGCCGTCCTGCTCATGCATTCGCCCCGAATGCTCTTGTCAATATAGTCTTCATCCTCTGATGAATCTTCACTGATCTCAACGACCCAAGTTTTCATGAGATCAGCTGATGTGGAAGTTCTTTTAGGGTTAGTTCTTCCCCCTCACCAACTTTCTGCACCAAATCTCGCTGATTGCGCAGAACTTGTACAACCTCGTAAGGGCCAAAATACTTGTGAGCTATTTTCAATCCCTGTCCTTGCTATGTACGTTTGATGGTAACTAGATCGCCTTCATGATAGCTTGTTGCTTTTCGTCTCTTCTTATCGAAAGTCCGTCTATTTTTTTGTTGAATTTTAGATATGTTTTCACTAATTTGAATTCGCAGCTCATTTCGCTCATTTTCATATGATGCTATCCACTCCTTCGTAAGCCACTCTCGAATATCTGGACGATCTTTAAGTCGAGGATGTGTCCCAAATAAAAGATGGAATGGTGATGTGCCGATACTTCGATGAGCAGTTGAATTCAGATATTGCTGAGCAAGTTCTATATACTTATATCATTCACTTGACATTGGGGCAGTAAATTTTATCAAAAGTGGTACGAGTGTTCGATTGAGGCGTTCAACTTGGTCGTTGGCTCTTGGGACTCTCGTCGTAATCAAAGAATGTTCAATGTTTTCTTCACGACAATACTCTTTGAAGTCATTTGACGTAAAAGCAGTTCCTCTATTGGAAATAATCCGTCGTGGGTTGCAAAAAACTGCGGCTTGCTTCCTCAGACGCATTAAAACTTTAGCTGTACTTGTAGAATTAGTAGCGTATAACCATGTAAATTTCGAAAAAGCGTCGACCACAGCAAATATATATCGATATGATTTTTTCGTTGACGGCAGAGGACCTAGATGGTCACTGTGTAGCGTGTCGAGAGGAACGCTTCCCTTCTCGATTGGCTGCAGCAAACATTCTTGTTTTCCATGTTTTCTTTCGGCTAAGAGACATGTAATGCAATTCCGCACAACCTTCTCTACACATTGCCGCAGATTTGGGATCCAGTAATCGGTGCGCACGAGATCTTCTGTCTTCTTTACAGAGAAATGCCCTTGTTCATGGGCTCGTCGCACAATTGATGTCTGCATTCTTTTCGGAACTATGAGTTGAATGTCGCCACCAGAATCCTTATAAAGCAGACCGCCTCGGATCACGTAATCTTTTGTCTTGTCCTGAAGCATTAGACTTCAAAGTTTTATTATACTGTCATCTTCCTCTTGAGCTCTTCGTAAACTGTTAGTCCAGCTTCTGACTCATTAATCACTAAACAGGTCGGAAGTGGGTTACGCTAAGTGCGTCGACGTGAGTCATACTTCTTCCTGGTCGATGCTCCAAATGCCCTTCCCCTATAGAAATATCATACTAAGAATCATTGATTAATTACTTATTTTCAATATTAAAAGTACAGTATTTAGTAATATTCTGTGATTCAAATACAGCTTTTAGTACTCAAGTATTTCAATATTTAATGTTACAAATCCTACCTTATAATTGATTTCAATACTTAAATATTGATATGTAATACTTCGTCCAGTGATAAAATACTTACGCAGAACATTGTCAATATTTAAATACTAATATATGTAGAGAAAATAATGGTTGAATAATGAAAAGGAAAAGGTGAGGGAAATGAGCCGCCTTTCTTAAAAGGAAACAACAACGTTTTACTGAGAGCGTAAGGTTACAGCAGTGACTGAGTTCTGTAATTCCGTACTCTTATCCCTTCGACAGCCAGGGAAAGACTGACTCGAACAAACACGCATCTCGCGCAGTAGCGCGATCGCCGCCTAATCGGAAAAAAATCCTTAAGAGCTACCGCTTCGTCTTTGCGGCAACATTCGCGGCGGCGGCCCGATTGTCGCGCGCAACAGCCGCTTCGCGCTCCTTTCGGCTATCGGCCACGCGTACTAAAATAGAGTATCAAGGCGGCGCCGACACGAAACCAGCATATCGCGATGACAGCAAGGGTATCCTCTATAAAATTCACTACATATATAATACTTTGCTAAGTGATGAAATATTTACGCAAAATACTGTTAAGATTAAAAGTATTAACCCAGACAGCATACA
>NW_022639507.1:1231273-1266774 GCF_010583005.1 Odontomachus brunneus | reverse complement strand
GTAAGAACATCGTTGGAGTCATCAGAGTCACCGCGTGCGCGCTCGATCGGTCAGGTTAAGCAACAGTTTAATGCGGTCAGGACATGGATGGTCACCCCACCAGTGGTATATATACCGCTTGGGATCGAAATTATCGCAGGAGAATTCATGAAAGTTTGGAATGTGTTTGACAACCTTCGATATTTAGTACCCTTATAGGAAATATCATACTAAGAATCATTGATATATTGATAGATCATTGATCATAATTACTTATTATCCAGTATCTTTAATACTGAAAATAAGTAATTATCAATGATTCTTATGATATTTCTATAAGGGTAGTTTATGAGACATGAGAAAATTAGGAATATATATTTGTAAACATTATGATTTTCTCATTTTTCACCTTTGCATAATAATTCTCAGTATTTGATTACTATCAATATTTAACAATGATTTTATTATCAGTATTCACCAGAAATTAAGTACTGGCCAAAAAATTACTGAATTATTGGTAATATTTAATCACTAATAATTTTTCAGTATTTCTTAGTATGATATTTCTATAAGGGATATACGTGATGTACTGAAATCTTTCCGTTTTCATTCCGTCCTGAGACTGCCGACATCGCTGCGAACATTCGCACGACATTCGCAGCGAAATTCTATAGTAGCTGCTACCCCAGACATAGGGACGTACTCCGAACGTACTCAGTCGATCGCAGTACATATGAGAACATTCTGAGATGATCGCAATGAGATATACGCATTGCGATCTACTCAGAACGTCCTCAGAACGTCCCCCCCTTAGAAATATCATACTAAGAATCATTGATAATCACTTATTTTCAGTATTAAAAATACTGGATAATAAGTAATTATCAATGATTCTTAGTATGATATTTCTATAAGGGCAATTCCAGAAGAATTTAAAACTAATGCTTCACTAAGTGATTATTTGAAGTAACCTGCGGTGAGCCCAGATAGAATAGAAAATCGCGATAATGTCAAAGTAATGTCAAAGTGATCTTAAAATAACGAGAAAATGAGTAAAAAACTCACGATCGTAACTTTCAATCACGATTCGATTATTTTTGACACCATTGTGATGTTTTGTTCTACTTCCTTTACAAAAAATTATCAATAGACAATAAAAATTGGTAGTGACTTTTAGTAATTTTATTATTAATTATTACAGCAACTAGTGATAACATTAATAAAAATCACTGCCAATTTATTATTGACTAGTGATACTTTTTTGTAAGAATTGGAAGAAGAGGTATTTCTATATTTATATTTCTATACCCTTATAGAAATATCATACTAAGAATCATTGATAATTACTTATTATCCAGTATTTTTAATACTAAAAATAAGTAATTATCAATGATTCTTAGTATGATATTTCTATAAGAGAATAAGATGCAAAACAATCTTAATAATTGTAATTAATAAATTATAAACTGTTTCAGCATGTATAACTGAAGAAAGAAAATGCACACTACATGATGTACAAATAGTTGTACAAGAATGATTGCGCCACGCAAGAGATCGCATTATATACAATACAAAACAAAAAAATAATATTTGTATATAAATATATATTATATATTAAAAACATTATATATTATTAATTGTTATTATAAAAAATAAATATTAAGAAAATTATTAAAAAATATTTAGATTTATTATTATAACTTAGAAAATGTGTAAAAAACCTCACAAATACGTCTTAAAATATTGTTCTAAAGATGTCTTAAAGACGTCAGAAAAATGTCTTAAAGACATCAGAAAAACGTCTTAAAACAATGTCTTAAAGACGTCTTAAATATGATGCCTTTAAGACGTCTTAAAAGCGTTTTAAATCGACACATAAGACATCTTAAAGACGTCATAATGACGTATTTTTCGTTTTTTTTTTGGACGTCTCAAAAATTTTAAGACGTCTTTAAGACGTCATAATGTTGTCTGGGAAGATGTTAGTCACAGAATATCGCACCTATCACATACTGTAGATATGTCACTTTAAGACACATTCTTATAAAATTTTTCAAGTTATATAGTTGAAAAGTGATGAAGATAAAAATATTTTTACAAAAGCCAAATGCATGTAGAAGAACTTAATATTGAACAAAATAATAATTATTTCTATTTAATCTACGTAATTCGTCAATAAAAATCATAGAAGTAATCTGCGAATTTCTAAAACTCGATACTTGCTATTTAGCATATAAAGGAACAAGAAATATACCAAGTATGAATTTTTTATAACTTAACTGATAAAACGGATTACGTTTATATTAGTTTCGATAAAATACAACATTTAATATATGAGATATAAAAGTATGTCGCTTTAGGAGGCCTATGCCGCTTTTGGCTACTTTTCTCTAAGCATTCTAGTATAAGTTGAGTTCATTGGGCGTATTCAGTAGAAAAAGCGCTCAGTGAGCAATCAACGATTATTGGTTCTTGCTATTAGATCCCTAAATCTAGACCAATTACATTGACAAATTACTCAACTGTTGTGCAACTGTTGAGTCTGCTGAATGCAGCCATTGATACCTATTATATGCTGCCTCTCACCTTACTGCTGCGTTCCTTTTGGGCGTTTACGTGCTGTAAGCGGGGTGGGACCCGATTGACCACGATACGATTGGACACAGATTGTAATGATTGGTTGGACCTAGTAATTCACTAGATAATTCTTTTCATCGGTTGGTTGTGTCCAATCGTACCGTGGTCAATCGAGACGCTCCCCTGTAAGCGTCATTATATCTTTATCACTCATTAGATGCGGAAGAAAGATAAATTGACGCTTATAAGCGCTTAAAGCGCGTGAGCGCCCAAAAGGAACACAGCCTACGTTTGTTCCTACCTCCACCTTAATTAGCAGTCCATTCTATATGTCAATGGGTGCTTTCCAATTGCAATATCCCTAGACACTTTCATGCACACGGTAACACAAGTTGCATTCCAATTGTCGTAATTGTCGACACAACATTACACATTCGTACTAAGCTCGAGGGCTACTAGTCGGTTGTGTTAACTAGTGTTTTCTAGTGACAATTAAAGTTAATAAGCGTAGCGGCTTGAAAAAAGACTGGAATTTACGACGTGAAGTAGATAATATCTTTTTTAATATTTAAATTTTATTATTTATTATTAAAAAATACCAAAGTATAAGCACAATTGAAAAATAATCCTAACCCTACCCGACATACGTATACACTTTGTTCCAATTGAATCGTGCATAACGTTAAGGTGCGATTTCACGCAGCGAATAAAAGCTGGCGTTTCACCCCACTCCATCGTTGTTCAAAGCAGCGTTTAAAAGCTGTTCGCTATCACCTGTATCCTTTTCATGCAGCGAATAAAAGCTAGCGTTTTATCCCCACTTCAACATAGATCAAAACAGCGTTATAACGCTGTTCGCTGTCACCCATATCCTATTCACCACGTTTAACCTCCTGTATAAACTGCAATAAGTATAAAAATGGAGTGTTATAATCGAGATATGGAGTATATAAAATATTATAGATGTACAGTGACGATTATAGGTGAAGTTCGAAGACGATATATAGCTGCTGTAGTTGCAACGATGTATTTGTTAAAAAAGAAAAAAATACATAAGACGAAAAAACTAATTAATTTAATATAAATAAATAAGATACAAAGAGTAGCCTATAGGTTATAACCTATATAAATATGCTGACCATATATAATATATACCAACTTCGTTTGTATTATCGGGCGCTGTCAATTTATCAGTCCCTTCAGCCATAATTTTTTGTTTTTATTATAATTTGCTGTTTTCCCAATGAAAAATTTTTCATACATAATTATATACAATTATATATAGTTATACATAATTATATATTATTATATATCAAATTTGTCCATTCATATTCATACATTCTACTAATACATATAATCATGTATAATTATATATATAAATTCATATATAATTTTACACTTACAATTACGCATAGATTTATATGTAATTATACATATTGTTATACATAATTATGTATAATGATATATAATGTTATACGATTATACATAATTATGTATGGACAAATTTCATACATAATTATGCATGAAAAATTTTTCACCGAGTTTATATGGCCTATTTTATTCACTTAATTAATTACAATCACTTGATCCAGTTAAATCGCTAGAAGTTGAACTGTGTCGAACTTTGAGCGTTTATCTGCTTCATTCGTCTTTTTAGCGATAATTAATGGAGTAGTGGTAAACGCCAGCTTTTATTCGCTAAAAGTTGGACTGTGTCGAACTTTGAGCGTTTATTCGCTACATTCGCCATTTCGGTGAAAATTGATGGAGTGGGGTGAAACATCAGCTTTTATTCGCTGCGTGAAATCACACCTTTACACTTAGTACATTTCTGTGTATATATGTGTCAAGATGTGTTAAGCAATTGGAAAGCACCCAATGACTTTTCTCTATACTGGGTGCTTTCCAATTGCAATATTCCTAGACACTTTCATGCACACGACGACACAAGTTGCATTCCAATTGTCATAATCGTCGATACAACACTACACATCCGTACTCAGCTCGAGGGCTACTAGTCGGCTGTGTTTTCTAGTGAAAATTAAAGTTAATAAGCGTAGCGGCTTGAAAAGAAACTGGCATTTGCAACGTGAAGTGGATAATATCTTTTTTATTATTTAGATTTTATTATTTATTATTAAAAAATATCAAAATATAAGCATGTTGAAAAATAATCCTAACCTTATCCGACATACATACACAGTAGTGCACACTTTGTTCCAATTGAATTGTGCACAACGTTACACCCAGATAGAAAAATGTGTTTATTCTGAGTTCATATTGTATTCATATATCTTCAAGCATGAGGACAAGAATAGACACCGATGCGGGCTCATATACGCCTCAGAATGTAGATTATTTTGTAGATTATATATGTTATTTTTGAGACATCATGTTATGATGTCTCAAAAATAACTCATTTAATAATAATAATCAACATCATGTCAAAAATTTGCAACATAATTTGTATATCATTTGTGTGCAACTGGTGCTCATGTCATGAGATCACGTAATGATCTTTAAAAAAGTATCAAATTGGAGTCATAGTATGAAGTCATATTGTGATGAAACATGATCATCACGCTATCTGGGCACTTTGTGCATTTCTGTGTACATATGTATCAAGAGGTTCGTTCGAGTTGCTTGTATTATTCACACTTTTACACCTAATGCCCGTTGCATACTAGTGCACCTCATACAATACAAATTTTCCAAAATACGTTCTGAAGACGTTTTTAGGACGGAGGGATGTCATCAGAATATTTTTAGAACGTCCTTTGAAGATGTGAGCTGTCTAAAAATAGTTAATATCTAATAAGTTTATTCGCATTAATTGAACTTTTTACAATTTCACACTTAGTGCATATTAATTCTTTAGAGGTTCTAAAAATGACGTCATGAGTTCCGTTCGTGTTACGAGTGTAATTGCAATTTTGATACACTTTTTACACTTGATCCCAAGCAAGAGTGAAAAGTGTATCAGAATTGCATTTACACTCGTAACACGAACGGAAAACATGACGTCATTTTTCGCCATCTAAAGAATTAATGTGCACTAAGTGTGAAAGTGTAAAAAATTCAATTAATGTGAATAAACTTATTGGATATTAGCTATTTCCAGACAATTCACACTTTCAAAAGACGTCCTAAGAATATTCTGATAACGTCCCTCCGTCCTGAAAACGTCTTCAGAATGTATTTTTGAAAATTTGTGTTGTTTGGAGTGCACTAGAGTGCAACGGGCATTAGATGTAAAAGTGTGAAAAGTACAAGCAACTCGAACAAACCTAAGATGTGTTAAGCAATTGGAAAGCACCCACTGTCGGTAACAAAAATAAGATATGATATGAACACTCGTGTTATCTTCAGTACAGCCAAAACGGTCGGTATTGTTATCGCTCTTGTATTACCTCTATTTGCCAGGTCAAAAATTTACTCAGGGCGTTAATAGTACTTCGTCGGTGATATCGCGCATGATGAAAACGACAATTGAATGCTTACGCGCGTCTGTAACGTGTCGTCGCCTGCCGGCCTTTACTCGAAGCGCAACGCTGCATTTCGTTGCATAGCGACGGAGGGTTATTTGCACTGTTATTCGGCGAATTCGAATCGTGATTGCGGGCGCGATAGTTCCGTCGCCGGTTAGAGGGGTAAGTCGTTTCGCCGATCGGATATCCGTCTTTCTCATAGCCGACGACGATGAGCGACGTCACGATGAGCAATCGCCCGGGCGATGAAACCACGTACGACATCGGAGACGCGGATGATGAACGTGACGCGACGTGGTTGCGAGGCAACGATGAACGCGAACTTGCAGAATATGATGTGGACAGCGTCACTCATCACGACGACGACGATGTCCAAGTACCGTCGCGTACGATGGAGGAGACGTTGCGACAAGTGCAGCGCGAATTGTGCCTAATCAGATTATGCTGGCCGGAAGTCTTGCCGACGACGGAAACCCTTTACGCGCGATCACTTCCGGACGCTTACCGATGCGTCAACGACAAGGAGCGATTGTTGCTATGGTACGCGGAAAACTTCCGTCGGCAGTTTCACGCGAGGCATACCGATCGCAGGCCACTGTTGCTGGCGTGCGAAAACGAATGCGGCGTGCAAGTTAGTAAAGTTTCGAACATTTTATTTTCCGATTTGCCACTTTGCCTTCCCTCACTTCACGATTCTTGTCGTATCTGATATATTATAAATCATGTACACTCGCGAAAAAATATTACATATATTATATATGTGTGAATTTTATCTTCATATGTAGCCATCATATGTGATCATACACACAAAAAAGTAGATATTGCATTCAAATAAATGTTACTTGTTACAATTTCTTCATAACTTTATGTATCTATAAATCTGTAAATCTATCATAAGTTTCATCAGAAATATCAAATTTATACAAAAAGAATTTTAGACACCTATACATACATCTAGAGATATTCATTCGTGATATGTTTACCTTTACTTGTATATCTTTTTCTATAATTATAAGAAATGAGGAAACGATAGAAACGGAGCAGTGGCTTAAGCTCATTGTTAAGTGAATAGCACGTGTTGTAGCGAAAGACTGCGAACGACATGGATCATGAAGCGAAAGATTGTCTCTTTAAGTTATTATACTATTAATTAATCAATTGTCTGATTAGGTATAGGTACAGATAGTTAGGTAGGATAAGTAGTTTGTGACATGACAGTCGTGCGAGGCATTTTGTAAGCGTCCGTATATTTTGTCTTTTTTCGGAAGAATATATATATATATATATATATATATATATATATATATATATATATATATATATATATATATAGGATAGCGCAAAAGAAACGAATCGATTTAAAAAATTTATAATCTTTTTAATTTAATTTTTCTTTTCCTTTTTCTTTTCAGACTTTATAAAGGAGATCAGGAAAAATAAATTAATAAAAATAAAATTAATTAATTAATTAAATAAATCAAGGAAAATAAATTATGGAAAGATATACGATTACCCAACGAACAAAAATCATAGAATTTTATTTTCAAAGTCAACATTCGTTAATACAAACACAACGAGACTATTGCCGCCATCTCAATGTAAGAAATCCGCCTTCCATTTTCATGATTAGACGATTGGTGGAACGGTTTCAGCAGCAGGATTCAGTATGGGGTTTGCCAAGAGTCGAAACCACGCACTGCCCGAAGTGAAGAGAATATTCATTTTGAATATTTTGAAAATAAACTTCTGATTTTTATTCGCTGGGCAATCATGTATCTTTCCAAAATTATTTTTCCTGATCTCCTTTGTAAGGTCTGAAAGGAAAAAGAAAAAGAAATTAAATTAAAAAAGTTATGAATTTTTTAAAAACCAGTTTGTTTCTTTTGCGTCACCCTATATATATTTTTTCGCAAAGATATATATATATTTGTGAAAAGAAAGACTGGGTTTTTTGTATAGACCTGAAAGTTCGTGGCTTCCTACAATATACTTGTAATATAAGATTAAATATTTTAATCAAAAATGTTAAATTGAAACAAAAATTTTTTTAGCTTGCTTGCTATATAGAGTCGAATCGACTTTTTCTTCGATAAAGTGTTATAATATTCTCGTAAAAAGACTAAATTCTTCTTCTTTTGAATATATAATAATGAGTCTTTAAAAATTTGTGATAAAGTATATTTTAAGACTGTCATAATGAAAATATACTTTATTGAAGAGAGGGAGATAATCATCACATAAAAGAAGCAAAATAATTGCTTTTCTTAATAGTAAAATATTTTTCTATATATGTGTAATTATATACATGTTATGTTCATATATAGAGAAATGTAGAAATATTGTTATACAAATACAATTAAAGTAATTGTTTGTGTTTGTGTCTGCCGTGGCGATGACATTCAATTGAATAAAACTTTTTTATTTTTTATCCAATAGTATTTTTTGGTGGACATGTATTATCTCGAAAAACAAAAAGTCTGAAATTTTTGAACAAAGATAATTGTTTAAAAAATCTTAATACTGATATTCGAATACCGATTGGCCAAAATACAATTTTATCGAAGTAGTGTACAATCTGCCTGAAAAATTATAATACCGAAATCCGAATATTGAGAAAAATTGCTGAAATATTGGAAACATTCAATTTTCCCGAAAGATCATAATAACGAAATGTGGAGACAAAACATTCACAAAGTATATTAAAAGTATATAATGGCGTGAAATTTTATTATATTTATTACTTTTAAGTCATGTATAGTATGCTGAAAAGTACATAGTTTTCATCACTGAGAGGAGAGGAGAGGGAATGTAAGTAGAGGGAAAATATAATATTCAGAGAGAGAGAGAGAAAGAGAGAATATGTATATTTATGAGATCCAGGGATCATTGTCGATTTTAAACTTATGATTCATTATGCGATAATATCTGCCAATGAAATTGTTCGTCTATTTTAATTTTTTATAAACAGAAAATCTTGATGTTGTTCGGTTTATCGAAAACTGCGAGAAATAGTAAAAATAATATTTTAGTCTTGTCTTCCACAAATTTTGAACAATTTTTTAAACTTTTTAAAACATTATAACTGTATCTTGTTGCAGTAATAAGGTAAAACTATCATTTTTGTTAATATATGTTGTATTTCATTAAGGTAAAAATGCCGAATAAGCGGCCACCTTCTAATGATCTTGATGACATATATTATCAAGAGCATCCTCTTAAGCAACAATCAAGAGGTTTTAACTGTCGTTCATTGTTTATTAAAAAGTTATTAACAAAAGAAGTTCCATGAATAAAACGTAATTTTGGGACATAGTGTATATTAATAATTTAATAAGTTTAAAAAGTACATTTTTACATACACAGAAATATAGCAAATAGTACATATATATACGCGTGGGAGGGACTTCGGCTCTCCACTCGCATCCTCACCAAAAAAACTAACCCTAATCTAACCGATCCATTAAATCGAATAGTAAATCGTACACGTACACTATACAAAAAATATTGTAAACCGTATCTGCATTTTTATTTTTACATTGTTTTCTGACAAATTATATATAAAAAAGTAAAGGATAGGTTGCGCATATACGTGTACATTTTACTATATTTCAATAAATGAGTTAGATTAGGGTTGATTTTTTTGGAAGGGGATACGAGGGGTGCGAAGCCCCTCCCCCATGCATATATGTGTATTGTTTTACATACGTACATCGATTTAATAGTATAGTATAGATTTAATAGTAAGTGAGGGGAAGGAGTGCAGAGGGAAAGGCGTATATTTGCTATTTACCATTTTTTAATGTACACTGTGTCGCAAAATTACGTTCTATTTATAGAACTTCTTTTGTTAATAACTTTTTAATAAACAATAAACGACGGCTAAAGCCTCTTGATTGTTACTCAGAAGGGTTAGTTCTATGATATTTGTCAACATCAAGACCGTTGGTATGTACTATATACAGGATGTCCTATTTTAATAGAAACAGCCATAAATTAAGAATGATACGAAAAAGTGTTTCAGACTAAAGTTGTAGAATTTTAAGAAGAAAAAATATGGTAATATTTTTTTTACTTTGAAATGTGTGGCCTTAAAAAGCCTTGGTGAGACTTTTATTCTCCAGTCTTCTTTAATTAATAATTCAAAATTTTGGTTACTCGAAAAATAGTAGAGGAATTGTTTGTTTAATAATATTCATCTATATATATACGACAATCCTGCATGTTATCGTCAGACACCTTGTATTCATATCTTTACGTATCTTTACGTATCTTTACGTATTTTAGCTACAAAAAGCAAAACTGCAGACTTTGTTTCGGTCCATTACTTTCGAATGGTCAAAAATTGATTTCTTTTTCGATTAATTCGCGACAGTTCAAAGTATTTCGGTCTCAGTGATCGTTTAGCAAAGTATTCCGTTCTCAAAAGTTTAAAGAAAGAATAGCAATTTGTAATATGTTAATATCTGACATGTACAAAACGATGACACGGCGCGCCATTTAGCCGCACGAGTCGTTTTCGCCTGGTTCGATTATCATTTTGCAATGCATTGTACCGATCTTGCGGTCACACTTTTATTTTCGTGATCGAATATTCGGTGTAAGTTTGTTCCACAATATTAAACAGAAAGATCACAACTATCACACCGTTGTATCGGTACGAATGAAATATCAGGCAAGTGAGAGATGTATACTATGGCATTTTCAAAGAGATTATCAATAATATAACTGGATGAGATTGCAAGTGCAAACGCGAACGTTCTTTCTTCACGACCCGCAGTACGACGTGATTACCAAAGAATTACCGCGCGATAACACTCAATTTAGTAGCGTCCCGAATGGATCTCGTTAATTTAGATTGTTAGGGTTATTGAGATTGAAATGCATTGAGATTGGAGCACACTATTTAATTCGCTAATGACATTTCTAAAGCTCATTGATTCGATAAAGGATACAAATCTATGTGGTAAGGGATTGATTGAGTGAGACACGATTTGTTTAATTTTCTTTTATTTTTAAAATTTTTTTTATTTTTCTCTTAAGAGAGACCGGATCAGTATTCTCTTAATATACTTTCGCGACGTCCACTCTCATTGTACAAATTTGACAAAAACTAAAATCCCTTTGAATAAAACACCGTTATTTACATTACGGTGTACGCATTTTTTGGAACATAATAATAAGACATGAACGTATAGCGGAATGTATTTTTCGGTCTTTCAACTGATAGCAATTAATAGTCATACAAAAATCAGTCTAATCTATCAGTTTTCCGTTAAATCTATATGTTGTCTAAATAATAAAAATAAATCTCGCTATACGTTTCTTAATACATAAACTATATACTATCATCATTAAAATAGTTAACCTAACAGTCTTATATACACGCCTGTGCTGTGGTCACAGTTGCTTCGCTTTGGTTTATCTCTTACAAATAACTTTATATCATTCTTTTTTTGTTACAAACGACACGCATGTCGCATCATCACTAAATACGACGGAAGCTGTGCGCGTGTTTGCGAATTATAATATAATCAATCAAACTTTTGACGCATTTTACGCATTATTAACGCATTTTCAAAGTTATTACAGTGAATAAAACAAAAATACGAGAGAGATTACATGAGATGCGTGAGAAAAAATATGAAAAATTACAATTAAATAAAATCACGACAGCTTCGGTATCGTAGAATTCTTATACTGGACCGCCAACATCCAAGGAGTAATGTGCGAAAAAGTGTACACAGTAAATGGTGATTCGGTAACTGTGTTTCAGAAACAATCAATAATTGCGAGTGCAATGGAGTGCGAGCGTAGCACAGTGGAATAGACACTAGTCTACTTACCACGCTAGAGGCCAGGATTCGATTCCCAGAGAAACGAAACAAATTTTCGTATGCTCGCACTCCTCTCGGTAGGCCTGGCAAACCTCCGAGAGTAGTATAGGATAAGAAACCCAAAGGATAGGAAATCCAAAAGGATGGAATAGGCAAAAAAGATAGTGTATTAGGTTAAGTATAGATTAAGATACACCAAAAAAAAAAGGAAAAATAAAAAGGCCAAAAGAAAGGAGTTAAGGTTTAAGAAAAATAGATTAAGATGGCGAAAAGGAATAAAGATAAGGCGTGTAGGAAAAAAATGCGTGTAGAAATAAGGAAATAAGGAAAGTAAGGAAAAAAATATATAAATCGAAGAACTTCCCGGCTGTGTAAAAGCTGAAGTTGAAATAAAAAATAGAAGATAGAAGATATTGATAGAATAGATATTGATAAAATAGATATTGATAGAATAGATATTGATAGAAGATAAAAGATATTGCGAGTGCAATGATTATGTCATTCGCGCGTAATGTAATTTCCATTGTATCTCACGTTGTTTCCTTGAGATGCTACTAAATTGTAATTTAAATAATACTATACGACACCCTGTCATAATATTCCGTACATCTGTACGCGATTATCTTTTTCATCTCACTCCATGAGATTTCGTCCCGTATAACACATTTGTTAGCGGTCCAGTGTATACCCTATACCCTATAGACTAGAGTTTGGGTTTATCACGATATCCAATTCGCGAAATTGAATTTATCACGAATCGCCGTCTTTAAAACTATTACATAAAATAAAAAATATATAAAGAGAGGCAAAAATGAATGAACACACACGAACGCGATGCCTCTTCTCCGAGATTAATTAAAAAAAAGCCTAATTAGCTAATTTCGTTTTGTACAGAAGTTCGTATCTACATCTATCAGACGATGTACGCCGCAGTATCCTGAACTGTACACGTGGCAGGGATGCGCAAGCTTCATCAGTGATTACATCTGCTACGAGGCGCCGTATGAAGCGTTTCTCATGGTAAGTAAACGCGCCTTCTTATTCTAAGTGGTACATCATGGTACCAACCGAGCGACATGTGGAGTCCTTTCGAAAGTCACGCTAGACTCCACTCCATGAGATTCTCGCTGGCGTAGTCAACGAATGTCGCAGTACGCGAATTTGGCCCGTTCTCTTACCACGTGCAAACTATATATTATGTATGTGTAAGTACATATGTGTATATATATATATACACATACATATATATGCACGTGTATATATATGTATATATGTACATTTGCTCTACTTATATATTAACGGAACTGGTCAACGGAAAATGGAGGTAGTAATTGTCAGGAAAACGCGGATTTACAACATCCGCCGTACATCGTGCTTCCGTTTCGCCATATTTGCCATCGCGATTGACGAAAATGTGGAAGGAAAAAAAGAAGAAGAAGAAATGAAGAGATTTGACTCCATTGCCCTTTATACAGTTTTAATTTATCTATTTTGTATTTTTTCTTCAAACGTTACGAATTGCACTAACAAGTGACAAAATAATTATATACATATTTTATAAATGCAACGATATCATCATTATAAGTTATTATGTTTTTATAATATAAACTTTATACATTTCTATATACATAAACAGAGAATTATACACATTTATTAATAATTAGTAGCAATTACTTTGTTATTTATCAGTGTATGTCATAACATACGTCAAGAATAAAAAATGCAAGATAGATAAAAAGTAATAGATAAACATCGTAAAACCTGACTATCATGTTACAAGTTATTGTTACTTCTTGTGTCTACCACTGTATACAATCCCTATTCTTCTTCTCCTTTTTTTCATTTATAACAAATATTTCTATGTACATCGGCAAATAGGGATATTCGGTAATAAGTAGTGCATGTATATACTATATCTCGCGACTCGTTATAATACTAAATAGTTATACAGTCTTTTTATACAAACATGTACAAACTATTCAGGTATCTTAATTTATCATGTACAATATGTACATATGTAAAATGTATGTACATATAGTATAGTTAGTACGAGTGCGTGCGTACAAACACGTAAATATATTTACATACACTCACGTATTTATAATTATGATAATATATACAATAAAAATATCGCTCTTACCGATCGTATGGGACTTCAGCTTAGGAGAAAATTGAGTACGACACATGAGGTATCACCTCTCTCTTCTTCTTCCTTCTTTCGTTATTTATAATACGGCGGATGATGAAATATGATATTTTACGATATGACACGACATCGCAT
Organism: Odontomachus brunneus; assembly: GCF_010583005.1. NCBI lineage: Eukaryota > Metazoa > Arthropoda > Insecta > Hymenoptera > Formicidae > Odontomachus > Odontomachus brunneus. The sequence continues at coordinate 1,252,615 of NW_022639507.1, read as the reverse complement.
GTGGCTCCACTGATGTCTTACAAGTTCATGAGACCACCTCCGTCTATACCGTTGTCGATTGTGATTTCTTGACCCAATTTAGGATGTCCACGATGAATTTGTGCACAAACGCTTATCTCTTGATCTTGAACAGTAGTTGTTCAACTACTCTTGTAGTCAAATGCTATGAATTCTTCACGAAATTAGAGATGCTGAAAATTGCCTTGTCGGTCCGCAGCATCTCTATTACCTCTAATGAAAATGTTGGTTCCATTTCGGGCGGTGTCGTAAGCGTAACCCTTTCGGCAATAGCCACAAGAATCGAGGAGTTTTTACGGTCCTCCGTTGCAGATATCAGATTCGGCGATTTTCGCGTGTATCTGGAAATATCCTGGGCACGACGACTAAGTTTTTCTTGTCAATGGTAAGATCCAATACGTTCACTATAGCGTATACCGATCATGTAGCGAATGCTACCGATTTCCCTTATGTTGATAATGATGTTATTGATACTCGTCTTGTTACTGACCATCGCTGTGCTAATTCGTTGTGCATTCAGCACGTATTGCGCGATCAACGTCCAGAACGTTTCGCTGCTGATTGCGTCATCGTCATCGGTACTGGTGTTCATTTGTCTAAGATGAACGTTGTTTACATATGATGATGCTGATGCAGGTGTCGTGATTGCTTCCACTGTAGATATTATGCTTGGCGATTTTCGCGTGTATGAGCTAGAGATACCATGGGTTAGTGCAATAACAATATTCCTGTTAACGATAGTCCAACGTGTTCCCCATAGCGTTACTGATATATTTCTCATCGTGCGAACGCTATCAATGCTGCTAGTGCTGATAGCGGAATTACTAAGAGCTGTTACTGGCTATGTCGGGAATGTGATGTTATTGGTCCTGCAATATTGAAATCTGTTCTCTATTAAACGGAGTTGTTACGTGGCATTATGTTTTCCAGTCTGAGTTATATTGTTACATAATATATTGGGCATTAGGCATCATCAATGCAAATATGATAGCGTAATTTGAACCAATAGAGAACGTCCACAATGTACTTATGTTCAAGCAACTGTTTCTCAGCAATGGTTTGGCAACGCCTCCAACATCTACAGTGTCTGCATCATCTTTGAGAAAAATCTTGGCTCGATCACGGATGGTGTTGTTAACGTATCTCTGTCAGCAGTAGCCGGAGTAATGGAGTAATCTTCACGTTCTTCGCAATTGTCCGATCTTCTATTCGAGACTACGAGCCCTATACTCGCTGCTGAATGTTGCCAGCATATCCTGGGTTGACGCAACGGCGTTGTTCCTATTACCGATAGTATAGTCTAATGCGTTCCCCATAGCATTACCGATTATATTTCCTATATTCTCGTATTGTGAACGCTATCAATGCTGCTAGTGTTGATAGCGGAATTACTAACAGTCGAGCTGTTAGTGGCTATTGTGGGAAACGTGATATTATTTATCCTGGTATATTATAACTCGTTCTCTGCCAAGTCAACAGAGTTGTTGCGTGGAATTGTATGCTTCAAACTGGGCAATATTGTATATATGTTGCGCTGGGCACTAGGAATCATCGATGCAAACAAGGCAGCAGCATAAGCCGGATTATAATTGTGACCTTTAAAACTACCAGCCAAACTTGTAAGTGAACCTGACAAGACGGTCTATGGACTCTTCTGCCGATCGGTAGTCTGTCTTTGCCTTTTTTGCCATCGGAGTGTCTTCATTCGGTGTAGCCGGTAATTGTCGGTTATTGCTTGAATGCCGACTGCCACTTGATTGTCGGCCATTTGCCGACATTGAGCGACCGTTGCCGATGTTTACCGGGGAGTGTCGCGAAATCACCTCAGTTGCCATATTGCTACACTAGCTGCGAATCTTGTGTTCTGCCTTGCACCAATCGCGCAATATGGACTTCGGGACTTTGATATCTCGAGCAACTGAAGCCTTACTCTCGCTATCGTGAACGCGGTCAATGGCGCTTATTTTGTTCGCCGGTAAAATGTTTCTCCGGGCGCGATTGCCCGTTCCTCGCTGCTACTGCAATCACTTGCATGAGAATGCAAGTTCATACCATCAAGCGAATATAGTCAGTTGGCTAACCATTATTGGTGACGTTCTCGTTGATGTGCGTCCTGCTACTTGTTGTACGGCGTTCGCGTACCCGTGACCTACTACGATCACGACCGTCCATAAGGGATTAGTAATTGTAGATCCAGTTTGGATAAATGAGGATCCAGTGTGTATAGATTTTCTTGATCTTTTCACGCGTTATCGGTAAACACTTTCCTTAGTCTCTTCACACTCGCAGGGCTCGCCTCGTGCGTGCACGTCGCCGGTTTTCTTGTGGTTCTTCTTCGTTTGCTTGATGTGATTTGACGCTCCCTACGTCAATAAACGTTTTAGCTTTTAAAACGCTTTATCCACTGATCGATTACTACAATACAGATCTCCTCTACCTGCAAACATGCGAGAAATTTTAATCATAGCTATGGTTTATATAGATAGAAGGAGATAGAAACACGAAAAATGACAACAATGACAACGATAATAACAGTGCGAGAACGAAGCGGCATGGCACATTCGCCGGACTTTAATTCCTACCGCGAAATTATGTACGTTTCGCGAAAGGCAATTCGACGTATGATGAGAGAAAACTAAAGAGGACGAGCATGAGATATAGAGAGAGCAAGAGAGAACTAACCGATAAAAAAGCAACTCGGATCTGATTACATTTTTCGTCCAATGCCACGATTATCGTAGTAACGTGGTGTTATTGGTTCTACTGTATTACATTTTGCTCACCAGACTAACGGAATTGTTACGTTGATGCATTATAATATATAATATGATAATACAATGAAAGAGTGATTCTTACCGTTTAAATGGAACGTCAACTTGAAAAAAATTGGGTATGGCACATGGATCGTAGGGACGCTACTTTCGCATCTCCTCCCTTCCTTCCTTCCTTCTTTCACTGTTTACAATACAAACGGCGGATGATGGAAAGTGATATTTTACGGCATCATAATTGTCTTCCTTCGTCGTGTGATTCTGATGATACTGATAGCTTTCTGGCACTACTTTTTCCTGCGTCGTTGATTGCGAGTTCTTGAACCACTTGAGGGTGTCCACGATGTATTTGTGTTCTAGCACCTGTTTCGTAGTTAGCAATGGTATCGAGCAGTTGTTAAGCCATTCTTGTAGCCAAATACCGTACTCTATTGCTTGCTCGATTCCAGTGTTACTAGGATTCATCTTGGTGACTTGCAGTGCCTCCATTACCTCTGATGAAAATGTTGGCTTGATCACAGGTAGTGTCTTTAGCGTATTCCTCTGGATAGTAGTCGCGGTGATCAAAGAATCATCGTGTTCCTCATGACTGTTCGATCTTTCGCTTGTGACGCTGTGACTGCGGGTTCTGTTCTCGCTGCTGTCATCACTAACTACGTTGTCGAAATTGTTGTTGTTAAACAAATTCAGATAGGTCAGCGCATTTTCAGTTGTGCATTGATTTTTCGTTGGTAATTTATCCCATTTTGCGTACTGCCAACACCAATCCTTTTGCGAGTTAAGTATATTATTGATGTCCTCTAAATTATGTTTACTAAATCGGTGTGTATTCAATACTTTTTGCACGGACCACGGCCAAGACACATCGCCGCTGATATTTACGTCATCGTTGGTGATGTTATCAATTATCCTAGGTTGAGCGTTGTTTTCGTATGGAGATGCTGGGGCTGGTGTCGTGGGTGCTCCTGTTGCAGGTATCACGCTCGGGGATTTCCGTGTGTACGAGCTGGTATTATCTTGGATTGGCGCAACGGCGATATTCTTTTTGCCGATAGTACAGTTCAACGCGTCCCCCATAGCGTTGTCGATCATGTTTGTCATCGTGTTGTGAATGCTATCGATGTCCTTGATATTGGCGACGGTGTTATTGGTATTAATGGTCGTGTTGCTACTGACTATCGTGGAAAACATGCTGGCTGGTTGATTATTGGTCTTCGTACAATGTAGTCCGTTTTTCATTAGAGCAATGGAATTGTTTCGTTGAAGCATTACCTCTTTCAACGTCGTCAATAGAGCGTACATTTGATGTTGCTCATGTAACGACATCGTCGCAATCGAATTCGTCATGGAAGACGTTATTAGTGCAGTGTAGTTTGTATTAATATCATGGCTCATATCAACCGAACTGGTAGATGGACCAGGCATGATGTTTTGCGAATTGTTTTGCTGATCGGTTTGCTCGATCTTCATTCTTTTTGCGACGGGAACGTCATCACTGGATGGTGTATCAGGTGACTGGCGGTTGCTGCTAGAATCCCAACTGCTAACTGATCGGTCATTTGCAGACATTGAACGACCGTTACCGATATTTATCGAGCAGTGTCTAGTAATCACCTCTGTGGACACATTGTTGCACTGGTTACGGATCTTGTGTTCCGATTTACACCAGCCGCGTAATGTGGATTCCGGTATTCCGATGTCTCGAGCAACCGAAGCTTTGCTTTCGCCATCGTGGACACGGTTAATAGCGTCTAGTTTGTCTGCTGGCGAGACGTTCTTGATGGGCCGCTTTCCTGGTCGCGATTGTCCGTTCCTCACCGTCATCTGGATTTGCAGAGGAGTGTAATTCCCTTCATCGACGATCACGTGAGTGTTGTCTGTCGGCTGACTGTTGTTCGCGACGTCCTCGTTGATGTGCATCCTATCGCTCATCACAAGGCGATTGCGTATCCTTGATCTGCTACGATCACGACCGTCTACGAAGGACTGCATCGTGAGATCCAGATTAAATAAATCCAGGATCAGTTTGAGTGAGCTTTCACGATGTCACTTTTCGCGCCCTCTCAGCAACGTCTTCTTCGGTCTCTTCACGCTCACGCCCACCTCGGGTACTCACGACGCCGCTTTTCTTCCTCTTCGGTCGTTTGATGTGATTTACCGCTTTATATGTCGATCATTTTATGTTCTAAATCACACTATCCATCGACCGACTACCGATCTCGTCTGCCTGCAAACACATAAGAAATTTTAATAATAATCACACTAGAGAGAGAGAGAGAGAGAGAGAGAGAGAGAGAGAGAGAGAGAGAGAGAAATACTTGAAATGAAGACGACGAAGACGACGCTGACGACGCCGATACGTGAACGGAGCTGAGTGGTGCGTTTGCACGTCCGTAACTCGCGTCGCGAAATCATATGCGTCTTATGAAAAATAAATCGACGAACGGTGAGAGAGAACTTAGAGAGAACGATTGAGAGAAATTGTGATATAGAAAGGAGAATCAACTGATAAGAAAACAGTACAGGCCTAAATCTTGCTTCGTTTTTCGTTAAATGCCATGGGCATTGTGAGGAACGCGGTTTACTAGTTCTGCAGTAGGGTCTTCAAGTAGACCAACGCAATTATTGCGTTGAAAATTTAGGATAATACAATAAAAATATCACTCTTACCAGTTGTATGAGATCTCAGCATAGAAGATTGAATATGGCACGTAAGTCGTGGCTCCTTCTTCTTCTTTTTCCTTCTTTCAATGTATGTGATACAATCGGTGAATGATAGAATGCTACACTTTCCGGCATCACAGTTGCCATCCTTCGTCGTGTAGTTCTGTTAATGCCATACAGTTTTTTGGCACAATTTCTATCAGTCTACGTCGTTGTTGATTTGAGTTCTTGACCCACTTTAGTACGTGAATGATGTATTTGTGCACAAGCACTTGCCTCATGGTTAAGAAAGGTATTGAGCAGTTATTTGACTACTCTTATAGCAAGATACCGTACTCAAACGCTTTTTCGATTCCAGAGTTCCTGATGTTCGTCTTTGTAGTCCGTAACATGTCTATTACTTCTAGCGAAAAAGCATCGGCTCGATAACTTGCACCTGTCCTCAGTGTTACTGTTTCGACAATAGCCACGACGATAAAAGAATTTTCATCCGCCGTATGTGTCAAGCAGAACAAATTTCGTGTGTGTATAAGCTAAAAGTACTCTAGATTGCGATAATATATACACTAGATTACAATAATATGTACAATAAATTACGATAATATATACAATGAAAATGTCGTTCCTATCGATTGTATGTCTCAGCATGGAAAAAGATTCATCACGACACATATGTCGTAAAAACGTTTTTTTTTTTTTCTTTTTCCTGTTTTCACTGTTTACGATACAATTGGCGGATGCTAGAATGCGACATTTTCCGGCATCATAGTTGCGTCCCATCATCATGTGGTCCCGCTGATGCCTTACAAGTTTCCGACACTTCCGACTGCGGCTTTAATTGTACGTTTTTAACCCACTTGAGAACATCCACAATGTATTTGTGTTCAAGCAGCTGTTTCTTAGCTAGCAGTGGTATTGAACAGTTGTTCAACCATTTTTGAAGCCAGGTGCCATATTCGATCGCCTGTTCGATTCCACTGTTGTTGGGATTCATCTTGGCGACCCGCAGTGCTTGCATAATCTCTGGGGAAAATGTTGGCTCGATCACGGACGGTGTCGTTAGCGTACCTCTTTCAGCAGTAACCGAGGTAATGGAGGTATCTTCATTCTCGCGACTCTCCGATCTTTCACTCAAGACGCTGTGACTGCGAGCCCTGTTCTCGTTGCTGTCATCGCCGACAATGTTACCGATTATATTATTACTGTTCAAAGCTAAATCTATATTAGTCTTTTTATTTTCTCGAGTGCAATCAGCTTTCTTTGGCAATTTGCCACCAGTTAGATACTGCCAAAACCAGCCCTTTTGCGTGTCGAGGATGTCATTGATATCCACAAAATTATGACTGCTAACTCCATGTGCAGCCAGCACGTCTCGCAGAACCCACGCCCAGAACGTTTTGAAGCTAATTGCGTCGTCGTTATCAGTAGTAGTGTTCATCTGTCTAGGATGAGCGTTATTTTCATGTGGTGATGCTGGAGCTGGTGTTGTGGGTGCCTCAGCCGCAGGTGTCACGCTTGGTGATTTTCGCGTGTAAGAGCTGGAGGTACCCTGGATTGGCGCAACAGCGATGTTCCTATTACCGATGGTATGGTCCGATGCGTTCCCCATAACATTACCGATCATATTTCCCATCGTGTTGCGAACGCCATCAATGCTGCTAGTGTTGATGGCGGAATTACTAACAATTGTGCTACTGGCCATTGCGGGGAATGTGGTATTATTTGTCCTGGTATATTGTAACCCGTTCTCTACCAAGCCAACGGAGTTGTTGCGTGGCATTATATCTTTCAGAGAGGGCAACATTGTATACATACTGCGCTGGGCATTAGGAATCATCGCAAACAAAGCAGCAGCATAATCCGAATTGTAATTGTGATTTATAAAACTACCAGCCGAACTAGTAGATGGACCTGGCAATACAGTCTGCGGACTGTTCTGCCGACCGGTACGGTCTATTTTCGCCTTTTTTGCCACCGGAGCGTCTTCGTCCGGTGTAGCAGGTGATTGTCGACTGTTGCTTGAATGCCGACTGCCAACAGATTGTCGGCCATTTGCCGACATTGAGTGACCGTTGCCGATGTTCACTGGCGAGTGTCGCGAACCCATCTCAGTTGCCATATTGTTGCACTGGCTGCGAATTTTATGTTCGGATTTGCACCATCCGCGCAATGTCGACTCCGGGACTCCGATGTCTCGAGCAACAGAGGCTTTACTTTCGCCATCGTGAACGCGATCAATGGCCCTTACTTTTTCCTGCGGCGAAACATTCTTAATGGGACGCTTCCCTGGGCGCGATTGGCCGTTCCTCGGCGCCGCTGCCATCACCTGCATGGTAGTGCGGCTCCCTTCACCCACGATGAGGCGAGTGTTGTCAGTCGGTTGACCATTGTTGGCCACGTTCTCGTCGATGTGTGTCCTGTCGCTTATTGTACGACGGTCACGTGCCCGTGATCTGCTACGATCACGACTGTGATCCATGGGTGACTGCATCGTGAGATCCAGTTTGAACAGATGAGGATCCAGTTTGAATTGATTTCCACGATCTTTCCGCGCGTTCTGGGTAAACCTTTCTGCACTTTCGCGCAAGTTCACGCTCACGCGCTCACGTCGCCGCTCTTCTTCCTGTTCCTCCTTTTCAGTTGCTAGGTGCGATTTGCCGCTCTCTACGTCGATCGATTAACGTTTCTAAATCGCACTATCCACCGACCGACTACCACTACCGATCTCGTCTGCCTGCAAACACGCGAGGAATTTCAATTGTAGCTACGCTATAGATAGATGGAGTGAGAGAGTAGCCGAGAGAGAAACGCGAGAAATGACGACGAAGACGACGAGGACGACGTCGACGATGCGCGAACGAAGCCGTGTGGCGCGCTCGCACGCCCGTAACTCGCGTCGCGAAATCGCGTACGTTCCGCGAAAGGCAATTCGGTGAACGATGAGATGAAACTAGAGAGAGAACGAGACAGTGGAGATAAAGGGAACGAGAGAGAATCAACCGATAAGAAAACAGCAGAGGCCCGGACCTCGCCTCCTCACCCGGATACGATGACAAGACGACACCGCCGCACGTCGTCGGTCTCGGCGCGGTACGACGAGAGAGAAAGAGAGATCCGTACGCCGCAACGTTGGCGCGGCGTGTGGCGCCGATTCGTATCTCGCGCAGTAGTAAATAATGCCGTGTGTAAACGTGGTTACGTTGCCGCCGCCGCCGCTGCTGCTGGTCGGGGGAGTAGTCGGTCCTCCTCCGTGGAATAGCACATGCGCTCACAGAGAGTAATAAAGAACTTTTTTATGAATGAAACAACTCGGTCGGTCGGTCGGTCGGGTGGCTATCCTCCTCTCTTCACCGCCCTCTCTCTTTCTCCCCCTCCCTTCTCTCGCTCTTTCCCCTTCTCCTCCTTCGCTCGTACACGCTGCCCTCCGTTGAAGCAAGGAGCGCGCACCGTGTTCCACCGCCGTCGCTGTTGCTGCTCTCTTCTCCCTTTCTATATCTCTGCCGTCTTTCTCTCTCATTGCCGGCGCTAGCGCGAGTAAAACGGAACGCGCGTTGGTTTGTTGGCGCTCCGCGACGTCGTTTGCCGTTGCACCAGCCAATCCGCAGTGCGCGCGGGAAACGATATTATTGCTGTACCACGAGGAATAGCGTGCTCTGCCGGGGGTGGTAGATATAGGCTAGAGCGAGATAGACAGTTCGACACGAATGGAGACGGAGATAGGGTACACACGTTCCGGCAACCGAGAGCTCGCGATACCGGCCGAAGATCAGTTTTCGCTGTTGCGTTATTCGTTACTGTTCTCTCTCGCCGCGCGCGGTACTTTCTTCACGTAACGTCGTTCTCGTCGTCGTGTTGCAACGTCAACATCGTCGCCGTCTCCGTCGTTGTTAGAATTTGTGAAGTGGGCGAATATAAAAGCACGCGCAAATACATGGACTTTTTATGCTCTGCGTCTCTTCTCTCTCGTTTTTCTCGCGCCGTGAGCTTATAAGAAATATGAGTGCGGTACATATGTAAATTGCTGGAAGCACCTTTCGCGTCAATATGCGAACGCGCACGATAAAAAGAGTGATAGAGAGAAAGCAAGCGAAACAATCGATCTATTGCGAAGGAAAGAAAAACATCACTCGCGTTTTCGCGTCGATTACGCACGAATCAAGATCGCGGATGGATGAATCTTGCTATGGTCAAAGACTAATTTGAGTCTTTGTGTATTTGATTATACGATATGTATTTAATCATCGTCAATAATATTAATTTTAAATTTATGAGCATTATTTATATATATGTTTGGGTACTCACAGCAAAATTCGTTGTGTCTAGCCACTTCGCGATACACGTTGGATGATCTCGATGAAGCAAAGTCCCACGTCGACACTCACTCTCACTAGACGATCACTCCTTGCACGATTACTAATACGCAAATTTAAATATTGGCGGTATTGTAACTCTCGTGTCGGCACTGTACCAGAAACACAAGAAATACGACGATAACCGCGGTATTACCAGTTCATACGCGGATTCGAGTTTTTCTGTCCGAATGTCCGAGTTTTTCGAGTCCTAATATTCCAAGTGCTAATATCTGAACTGCGACGACAGCGAATGTGTGCGTTCTTCGTCGCTCTTCGGCTAAGTTCTCTCAAGTATCGCACGAACACCGAATGTTTCTGGCCGAATGATCGCGTACGAATGCTAACTCACGACTGCTCGACTGTCGATGTTATTCGCTCAGCAACGAAGGAAAGAATGTTGAGTGAATGTCGTTTCGTGAGCGTCTCCCTCTCACAAGGCCGTGCAGGTCAAAAGTATCGCACCGAAAATTCACTGATGATCCCTTCCGACTTGTGACCCTCGCTCGTATTGGCCACCCGTGCCTTCTTGCGAAGACACCTCCCACTCTCGCAATGATTCGCCGGTCGTGGGACACGGTCAAACTGTCACGTTTCCGCGTCTACTTGGGGACCACCACCTGTCTCACTGCGTTGCCACGACGGCTCTACTACCAAAACCACTGCTGACTCTCGAAGACCGAGACGAACTAACTCGCCTCACGAGACGCCGCGCTCTACTGCTGTGCTACTATGCTTGAGTTTGGTTGTGGCGGCCTAAGCTCCCACCACTTCGTGCGCCGGCAGCGTCACGTTTGCCCCGCCCCACCCGCGCCAGCGATGTCCTGCTTCGTCGTACGTCTCTCCCCGCAACCCCTACCCTACGCGCGGTTGGCCAAGCTTCGCTCCATCCCAACTGTACCCTTCACCCCTAGCTTTGTACGGTCCGAACACACCTCCCTTGCCGCGCCACACACTTTGTCTACCCGCTCCCAGCACCCGCGCATGACCCCTCTCTGTCGTCCCACGGTCGCATGACCGAACGTGCGCCATCCGCGAGTGGCGTCCCTCGCGGTAACCGTCGTCGCGTCGTCGACGTTGACGACGGCGCTGCCGCTACCACCGTCACTTCGTCGTCGTCGTAGCGGCTCTTCGACTCTCGGTGTCACCGATATGAATTCTTGTGCAGGCCCATTTTCTTAGTTTTTAATACTTACATTACGAAATTACGGATAACACAATAACGTTTAACGATAATAATATTATTTTAAATGTTACAGAATAAATATTATTCTATAGCCTCATTTCTTAATTTTCTTTTCAAACGTGGATCTATCTTATTCGTATCCCTTGGCGATACCGGATACCTCGTAACTTTGAGAAAAAATGAGAAAGAGAGAAAGAGAAAGCGACTTGTGGCGAGTCTTTCGTAGGATTACTGGGTTCGGAAATATCGGAATATGGGTTAGGCGATTATAAGTTCGTCAAGTCCGACAAATATCAAAAGCGCGATTCGTATTTCAGGTCAGAATAGGTAGGTTAGATCCGACCGAATGTGAAAAGTGCGAAGTTGAAAAGTCTGTGTAGCAGTTATTAAAAATTCGAAACCATACTTCATCGTTCACGTTGTGTATTTCATATTTCATTTCATTCGCGATATAGAATACATATTAGTACAAATACGTATATAATACAGTAATCTATTGATACCGTCCATTTTGTAGTTGAAATGTTTTGTAAGTTAGTTTCGGAGTTTTCAGAAAACATATTTAATGGATTTCGAAGATGCATGAAATAGTGCGTAAGAGAAATCTATTACCGCCAATCCGCTGTACCACGAGGTATAAATCTTTTCATGATTTTGGCCATTATACTACAGCATCAAGTATCATAATTTCTTTTTTATTTAAACAATTATTGTTCAAGGAAAAGAGGAAGGGACTGTTAAATTATCAAACCAAATATTACGTCCCATTAATAATATAATTAACAAATTCGGCGTTAATCGAAAGATTAAAATTGAAACACACGTAACGACGTAACGTTGTCACGTGGTGAGTTACGTCTAAAATTCGAAAGCGATCAGAAAATAACAAAAAATGCAAATAAGACTGTTTAATCTACTACGATGTGAGGGTAACGTGATTTCACAATATTCGGAAAGAAACAGCGAGAAAATCTTATTAACTTTGTTCACAATTAGTGGTTTTTCGATGCAAAGATTTTAGATATAATAGTTACTGAGGGCTTGCCTACCGAGAGTTAGCAACGGAGAAAGAATCGTGGCGACAATCTGTGTAAAATACTTTGCAAGTGATTATGTATTGTGTCAGAACTTTTGAAGGCCGCGATGGGTTGTTTTCCGCACAATCGGCGTTCTTTATAAATAATTTCGTAATTTTGTCTTTAATTTTTTCATATCCTTGTGGTGTGAGTACATCTTTATTCATAGTATCTCGAAATCGACGTAACTTTACTCAACATAGCAACGAAATGATCAATGTGATATAATACGAAAAATCTGAGTACAAAGAAACAATATATAATCGGTGAAAACAATAAAAAATTATATATAATGATATATAATGGCAAATATGTTCTTTATGTTTTTTCGAATAAAAATTATTTTTCCCAGCGCTGCACGTTAAAAATTTGGATAAGACTGGTTAATTTTATAATATTTAAAGGCGATTTATGTATTTGAGATTAACAATCGATTATCGAAGTTTACACATTTACGAAAATCTTTGATGAGACACGACTGGATTCCTTATGAAATTTCAACGATTCATTTTGCGATCATTCAATGAACGACTTACGATCAAATTCTCCACTTGATATAGTAACGAGATAATTAACCCCTTCACTACCGATGACGAGAATTCTCGTCATCGGCAGTGAAGGGGTTAAACGCGCCGCTCGCGGCGCACATTAAGGGGTTGTCAACTATGACTTATAATCCCCGTGAAGTTCCCCGTTTTTGACCTTAGTAGTAAAAAGAAAAACTCAGGCGAAAGGTTTTAAAGAAAAAAAGGACAAGAACGCTGTAAAAGAAATCGCTGAAAAGGAATAGGAAAAATAGACAAAGAAAGAACCGTTATATAAATATCTGAATTCGACAAAAAGTCTAAACAAATACACAAACTAATATGCCTTTTTTAGGAACTGCGAGAAAAATGAATGAGTGATAAACAAGGATAAGATGAATGAAATTAAAATTCGCATGGGAAGAACGGCGAGTAACTTTCTCGCTTAGTTCACGGGAAAATTTGCCGGCTATCGCAAGTGCGCGCGTGTGTGTGCTTGCGTGTGATATTTACCGAGCAGGTATAGGTATACCTGTGCGCGCCGCGACACGAAACTGGCCGCATTTCGTCACGTAGGCCGACTCGTTTTCACCGCGACTTTCGGTCGCGGGTTTTCGGAATTTCACTTTGTTGGGTCGCAAGAAAAAAGAATCGCGCTAAAAAAAGGATAATCAACAAAAAAGAGGACGGGTTCGTATTGTTTCCAGAGATCGGTTTTCTTAAAAATTGCATCATCTAATCCTAAAGATAAAGAATCCAATTTGTGACAACCATAAAGAAACGTGTTTCACCCGATATATCTGAAGCTTATCATTTCTGTACAAACAACATTATGCATACAACTATTGAAATAGAGACGGGCTGCGTGTAAAGATAGTGGTGAAAGAAAAAAAAGAAAAAAAAGGGTTGAAAATGCAGCTCTATCCTCTAACACGAACTTCTTATCGACATAAAGGAAGTCGATTTCGAAAGCTGGTTGTACAAAAGATTTTTAATTCTAAACACTCCAAGAATTTCATATACCGGAGGAAATTTCCCCGATACTTTAGAAAAAAGGGCGGTGGACGCACGAAACGGGAAATAAGGTCTCTTTCCAAAAGATTAATGTTATCGTAAAGTCAACATTTGATACAGATTTCATGGTAAATATATCCGTCTAACATATAACAAACGATATAACAATCTTCTGAGTGTCTCGAAGTAATAGAACACGCGAAGTGCGTAGTTAAGAGAGACCGCGGCGCTATCGCCTCGCAACGCTAATTCGAACTCGCGAAATGACTCTCTCCTCGCTTCTTCTTCTCTCTCTCTCTCTCTCTCTCTCTCTCTCTCTCTCTCTCGCTTCTCTCTCTATCCATCTCCTCCGCGCCGGCTTTAGGCGTATCGCGACCTCGAGGCCCTCGGTGAAATACAGCGTGCGCGGCGCTTATTACGTTGTAATATATACACACACAGAACCGCGAACTCCGACGAAAATATGATTTCGCGAACGAGGCCGCGGAAAGGCCGGTGAGATTCGACGACGGACGGCAGTAGCGGCGAGAAAGAGAGAGAGAGAGTTCGATCCGCGATTAAAACGAGCCGCACTCGCTCGCGAGTCACCCTAGTCGCGCGTGCTATTACGCGCGGGAGGAAACGCTTCGCTTCGCGGACGAACAGGGGAGAGAAAACGAGGAAGGGTGAGGTGACAAGGGGTCCGCGAGGCAGGGGTGAGAGGGTGGAAAGGCGACGACGACGCCGGGAGGAAAATCGATCGATAGCGTCCTGTATAGGACGCGGAGAGGCGCGCACTTTGCACACCGTCACCGCCGTCGCCTCCGCCGTCGCCGTCGCTGTCGCCGTTTCCATCGTCGTCGTCATCGTCGTGGTCGTCGTCGTCGTCGTGGTCGCCGCCGTCGCGAGCGGAGAGGCGAAAAAGACCGCGTTCTTCCCTCGATGCGCGCGAGCCCGTAACCTGTACAATTAATTTTCACCTGCTTCCCTCGACGAGCGGATCCGAGAGCTGGAGTCGAGACAAGGCATGTCAAGTCGAGCCGGCAGGCCGGCTGGTTCGCCTTTCGCGGAAGGATGTACACGCGAACGCGAAAGCGCGTCGTGTGTGTATATGTGCACACGTGTATGTGTGTAACACGTGCGTACGCGCCAAATGAGCGCGCGGTGCGTGCGAGCGTATCTGTGCGCATATGTGGCGCGTACGCCGCGAAATGTACACAGGCACATGCACGTGCGCACACACGCTGGCCCGCGAGCGCTATTTGCGACGTGTGTAGCGTGTTGCGTCGCGCCGCGTCGCGTCGCGGCCCGAGTTAACGGTCGCTATCGTTCCTTCGAGGCGGTACACTCGCCGCCGCCGTCGGCCGTGCGATAATATCGGTAAATGGTCTCCGACTCACGTCCCTCGGCACGACGAACGTGTGTTTCCATCGTATGCATTGTCACCGGCCGAAAATGCGTGACTAACGTTACCCAGCGAAAGCCGTTTTTAGGCAGCTATCAGTCAAAAGGATTCACGTTTAAAAGGACTCAACAAGGAAACTATTTATACCTAAGAACCGCGGTAACCTTCACGCGCATATACAAAGGAAATTTTAGAGAAAATTTCGAAAACAACATTTTTAGAAAAATGGGACTTTTCCGTGGCGCGCTAACGTACGTGAGACCTTGCCGTGGACAATAATGAATGTCAGTGTCACGCTCGACGCGATTAACTCGACCTGCGATAATAAAGTGACCACAGTTCTAGAAAGGAAGAGATATGGATGAAAGAGAGAGAGAGAGAGAGGGGAGAGAGAGAGAGGGGGGAGAGAGAGAGAGAGAGAAGATGAGAGCGAGAGAGAGAGAGAGGAAGCTCGAGATAGTTAGATAGAAACCGGAGGAGTTAAGTTCATTCATAAAAAAGAAAATTATTACAGCGGCGAAGGAGAGACTCCCGCAAAGTGAATGATACCTCCTGCTACTCTTACTTCTCTCTCTGCCGCCTCCGCCAGCCTCCCCCCGCTGCCTTCTCTCACTCGCTACCCTTTACTCTCCCCGTGCACCTCCACAACGACTGAACGGCGATTACCCCCACCGCCCCGTCGTCGTCCTTGCAACCGTGAAAGATTTCCCGTGATAAACCTCGATCCTCCCTCTTCTACGAAATCATCTCCCGCTTTCTCTCTCTTTCTCTTTGCCTCGCTCCCTCGAGTTGGCGCCCTGATAGGAAATCCTACGAAACTTCGACCTCGTCTACCTCTCCCCCGCCTGTAACTTCTTCGAATAACATCGGGATTAATACCATCAAAGTAACTCGCCACCACTGGCGACGATAACACGGAAAGAGTCACCATCCGATGATGTATCGATATATACACACGTACGCGTATGTATATGTATATCAAGAGGAGAGAGACAGATTATCTAGGAGGGGAGAAAAGGGGAGTGAGAGGGAGAGAGTGTGTCCACGACCTGCGCCAGAAGTGGCTAAACCATCCTCGACCCGTTGACCCCTAAAGTTTGCAAAGCGAGAATTCACATTTCGTGAATGGAGTGACTCATGAATGTATATCCCAGTGTCTCTCACTCGGCGGAAGCCTCCCATCGATCGGTAAAGAGGAAAGACACTGTCCGAAACAGATCCATTTTTCGAGTGTTCCACGTGCTTTGGTGTGCATGTGCGCCCAATAACTTGAGATTTAATTTCTTTGGTCGCAATGATAATTTTTTTCTCTTTTTTTGGGATTATTAGGGAAAATTAGACAATGAATTTTTAAAACATCAATGCTGTTAAATTAAACATTTTTATTGATTATATTAATTTCAATAATTGATTCTTCTGCGCGACAATGCGGCGCATAAAAATCGCATGTTTGATATACAGGGTAATCCGTCTTAATTTTCGTGTTTTGATATCTTAAAAACTGATCTTCTGAATGAATGCTGCAACATTAGACAAGCATTGTATTTGTGACAATTGAAGTTCAACCAACTTTGCGGTCATTGTCACGATGAGCCATGCGTTTGTTTGCAACTGACATTGCAATAGGAAGGGCCTTAACCTTGACAGTAACTTGCTCATTTTATGTGCCCGAATAACGCGGCACGTCTATATTCGAACACACACATATATAATAAAAAATATATAATAAAGAATAGATTTAAACTTTATTAAATTCTTTATCGTAAGTTGTAATATATTTTTTTATTTTCTATTTTTTCTATTTTTTTTAGGTTTTTAGATTTTATGCATAATTCTGAGGAAGTTCTTGAAAATAAATTGGGATAAAACTACACCAAAGTTCGTAAAAATTATACCAAATTCAGAAGGCGCTTACTATCAGGATTAATTCACCCTCACGTGACAGAGCGCGAAATACGATATTACATTTTTTTGTTTTATTTTAACGGCGACAACATTGATCGTGCAAATTCACCGTGAAATTTACATCGCCCGCGTCAAATTTATCGCCCGCTGATTATAATATTATACTCGAATATGTGCGTGCAAAGCATTCGCTAGCGCACAGTTCCGCACTTCCGTCACGGAGTTTGCGCAGGTCGAATTTATCCTGTATATCGATACCATTGTAAAAGAACTTTATATTGACCAAATTTTGCGTAAACCCGTTTGCGAAACGATTGCAACACATTCTTTTCCGATGAAGTTAGAAATGCATCAAACGCGTTACAATTGCGTGACACTGCTTAAGGGTTTGCGCAGTAATCGGTTTTACCAGGAGGTATACTGAAGTGACAGTAGATTAGGTATATTGTGAATATTGTTCCTTTATTATACATTAGGTATATGTGAATATTGTTCCTTTATTATACTCTTATCTAATAGACTTATATATTCTTATCTCATAGCTAAAAATATAATAAACATATCTAAGTTTTTCTTGAATCTTTTATTGCAATTATGACATCAGATGTCTCCTATATTGTCGCCCTGATCCATACGATAACGAAGTATCACACGAACTCATGAATAGTGGTTCACAATCATGACTATTTGGAGCTCTCCTAACTTTGTCGAAAAAACAGTTTATTGAAATCGTTTTGCAAGTCTATACACGTCTATATACGTGCAATACCTTTGCGGATTCCGTTGTGAGATTCGGAACGTTTATTTACGTCTACGATATTTCGCACTAACTGCAATAAATCTTGTATTTTTTTTCTTGTATGTACTTTCGTATTGTTCATCAATTGTACGAAGCTTATTGTTATTTTATAATGGAAGCCGAAGATATAAGTGGTCAGAGGTCTCGCGGGTTAGAGGAGTTTTTAGAAAAGAAAAAAAAAGAAGCGAAAGTTACCGCGAGCCGGCGAAGTGACACGAGTTCCAAAAAGGATGAAATAAAAGTTACTGCATTAGATTATAAAATTATCGTGCGCACTAGAATAAATGAAAAAATGCGTATAAGAGTAAAGTAAAAGCAGGAAATTTGAGACAGCACACACACATATTGTATATCAATGCTAACATAAAAAAATAATAGTTTTCGAAATATATAGATTAAGGAATTGTTGCTCCCTAAATAAATTCAAAAGTTACAACAAACATTTACGCGTAATAAAACCTCCACAAGCGTAAAATACATTTATTTACAATTTTTAGTGGTAAAGGTGTTACGTTAACGAAAGTGCGAAATCGCTCGACTATACTTTCGAAGCGCTTGCCTTATTTGCAACCCGCATTCTGACTGTTATATTTTCCCAGATACGTTAGTCAAATACGTTTATTTAAAAATCCGTTTATATTTGTCCACTGTCTACTTGATGAAAAATTCTATTTTATAGGATTAAATGAGAGAATTTACACTTGTTCATATCTGTCCGATTGCACGTGCATTCTCTTTCTCACACATATACATGTGCACGCATACGCACACACACTTTCTCTCACTCTCTAATATATATAGTACGGATACGGGACGAATAGATATGAACTCACTTTTAATCATGGGATAGGCGAAAGAATTTGATTAACTAATGATACTAGGTGTGTCCATTTTGACCACCGGCCAGGATTAACACGTACATGCATTATAACAAATTAGCAATTAATAAAAAATGTTCTAATAATTTAGAACCATAATAATTAACAACAGAAATTTCATGAATTATATATTTCTT
This sequence comes from Odontomachus brunneus, assembly GCF_010583005.1. Lineage (NCBI taxonomy): Eukaryota > Metazoa > Arthropoda > Insecta > Hymenoptera > Formicidae > Odontomachus > Odontomachus brunneus. Next base: position 1,233,910 of record NW_022639507.1, on the reverse strand, counting down.
TCTCCTTCTTTCTGTCTCTCTCTCTTTATTTTTCGCTTCTCTACACTTTTTCCACTTTTCACCTTAAATTTATTTAATTTTCCTTCAGCAAATATAAGTTTATCAATAAAATGTATTAATGACGAAATAACAAAAATTATTCGGGTTAAAATTTATGGAAATAATAATAATAATTTCCATATATTTACATTGTTCTTTGTTTATATAGAATAAGAGTATATATACTACAATCTACTAATGATTTTATAAATCTAAAGAGCCGGTAAAGCGGATGTTATATTAGAGGTTTCTTCTTAAATGTTAACAACGTTCGTCAATGTACTCTTAAAATATAAAAAAGAATTGTAAAAGAAAGAAAAAGAAATAAGAAAAGAAAGAAATAACTTTCCTGTGTTTTCATTACAATGTGTACTTTTTTAACATATTAATGAACCAAACTTGATTGGAAATTGAGACTCGACCTATAATTGGAATCATTATCTTACCGTTCCTCGAAACGTCACGGAGGAACACCATGGTCAAGCCAACGTGGACGCGGCACTAATGCGACCGATTGTACATACAGTATAGAACGTCGTCCGGATCGGAGGACAATTACGTTCTATCGAATGAAACATCCGTTAATCGTTAGGCCCGGACGATCAAAGGGTTAAAGTCGCGTTGCAGCGCGGCTTGGCGCGGCGCGAGTGAACGAGAGACCGGCAGAGAGATAAAAAGAGAGGCTTCATTATTTTTTGCAAAGAATCAATCTAGCCGATGCCTCGCGATCGATCAACCTACGCGGGGGTGGACGCGTTCCTCCTTCGCTCTCGGTGTATCGGCCTATCGGCCGGCGGCGGTGCCTCGCCCTCAGCGTCACCCTCGCCCTCGCCCTCGCCCTCACCATCATCCTCTCACCCTCGCTTCGTCCCACCTCGCCTCGCCGTTACACTCTCGCGTCCTAATCGAGCTAGGCCCTCTGACGCGGACGGACATATCCCTCCCACACCCTTCCTCTCTATTACCGGGCCATGAGAGAGCGTCGTCCCTTCTCTCTGTCTCTCTTATTCTCTCTCTATCTCTCGGCCTCGTTCGTCGAGAGTCCTAATCGAGCGAACGAGCGAGCAAGTTCCGACGCGCGATTTCGAAATTTTCGAGCGGACAAAAAGAAAAAAATCGATACTAAGGCCTGCCTTGGACCAACCCACCATCCTTTTCGTCGACACTTCGTCGCATGTAACCTCCCTCGTCATCCGGTTCCCCGGACACGTAGCGGACGCGACTCGCAACCCCGTCGACGGAACGTTGCCCGGCTCGCCGTGTAATCGCCGCGCAGGAAGAAATCCCGATGCGCCACGGTCCGTCGTGTATATCGCGAAAGATGGTGGTAGAGACGGCGGAGGAGGGCGAGATGCAGGAAGAGCGACGGCGACGGCGACGGCAGAGAAAATCGAGAGCACGGTAAGAGAAGACGCCCGCATATACACAGCCGGGGGTACACTAGGAAGCCCCGTCGCGAGGGTCGCGGTGTACTCACGTCTGTGTACATGTATGCGTGTGGTTGTAGATAGCGCGCGCTAAGAGAGAGAGAGAGAGAGAGAGAGAGAGAGAGAGAGAGAGAGAGAGGGAGAGAGAAAAGGACGGTAGAGGTATATCGAGTAGAGGAGCAGCAGGGTCTCTGTGGAAATTTACCGGAGCGCGAGTTACGGGAACTTGCCTGTGGCTCGTTGGAGAAGCTCGCTAGCTCGGCTACGGCTCGGCTCCTCGCTCGCCTCCTTCGCCCCCATATACACCGCGGCTTTCGCATCCGCGGCTAAGAGCAAAGGGGCGCCAAGGGTTCGGGTCCGTCGTCGGGTGGCGGAGGTATCGTGGGGTAAAGAGGGATGAGGCGGGTGGTGGCGGAGAAGGATGAGGAGATGAAGGAGGAGGAGGAGGAAGAGGAGAAGGAAGAGGAGGAGGAGGAGGTAGTCACAGCCTGGAGGGTCGTGAAGAGGAGGATGGCAAAGGGGGCAGCGGGAGAGACGCGGGGCGCAACGGTATACGCGTCGAGGGTCGGCCGAGGGACGCCAAGGGGGTAAACGGGGGGAAAGGGATGGCTGGGGCGACGAGTCGCGGACCAAGCCGAAGTAGGTCGTCTCCTCTCTCTCGTCGTTTCATCCTCTCTATCCCTCTCTTCGCTTCCCCGTATTTTCTTCGTCCCGGCTTCTATCGCGGTCTCTCTTGCTCTCATTCCTTCTCGCTCTTCCTCGCGCTTCTGCCTCTCTTTCCGTCTCGACGTCTCCGGTCTCTTTCTCTTTCTCTCTCACACCTTCTCGTTCTCTCCACCACGCTGTGTATCCGCGGTAAACTGGCAGGCCTGGTCGACGGACCCTCGCATGGCCTGCAGCTGTCTCCTACCCGCTCCACGTTCCCCAACACCCATCCGCCGCCCTCCTGTCCGCCGTCTCTCTCCCTTTTCGGACCGATCTTCCTTTTTCTCTGTCGCTTGGCGCGTCCTCCGTGCTCCCACTGCGAGTGTTCTTCACTACCCTACGAGGAAAGGAGGAAAGAGCAGAAGGACGAAGGACGGGGAATGAGGGCGAAGTACGCAAGAGAGAGAGAGAGAGAGAGAGAGAGAGAGAGAGAGAGAGAGAGAGAGAGAGAGAGAGAGAGAGAGAG
>NW_022639507.1:1221785-1231063 GCF_010583005.1 Odontomachus brunneus | reverse complement strand
GAGAGAGAGAGAGAGAGAGAGAGAGAGAGAGAGAGAGAGAGAGAGAGTGAGTGAGAAGGGGGGGGAGAGACAGAGACGGAGAGGGACCACCACCGCGTCCTATGTACTAGGTATCAGGGCCAAGCGAAGGTATAGGGAGAAACGAGACAGAGGCTAACGGTAGAGAGAAAGACAAAGAGAGGAGAGACAATCTACCCTGTTGTAAATATATAGCTACGCAAGCTCGGATGGCTTGACCTGGCGCGACGCACAGCGTGACCGATTGCAAATTTTTGATGATTCAGAGCACCGTGGCAGGTTAGATTAGCATTGGCATCAATGGCAATGATTTTAAACGTGTTGCTAATGTGGCAGCAAATATGCGTGTGACAACTTTCGAAATCTTGGTTATGAAAGGTTACTATTTATCTACCTAAAGAGTAAGGTCTTTCTCGATGCGTTGCTTGTTTAAACTATTTTACTAAAAAGAAGAAACTCTTGTACCAATAACGCTTTTTCTATAATAATCCTCTTATTTAATTTATTTATGTTACATCTTAGTTACAAAGAACTGTGCTCTTAATATTTAAACATAGGATTTAATATAAAATAAAAGAAAAAAGTGTCTTATAATATTTGCGCAAAATTTTATAAAAATTAACTATCTTCTTTGTTATATTTTTAAACAATACCCAATGTCATTCCACTAGTATTCCTTCATTAGGTCTTCCCAACCGACACGTCCTAGCAATCCTTCACTAAAAGTAATGCGGTTCTCGACTATAAGACTTCTCAACTTTGTTGACTCTTTCTTTCTGTCTCTCTTGATATTTCTGTATCGAGCCTTTTATTTCTAACAGTATCATTGCTTTATCACAATTGATATCTAATCAACAGTACAGAAAATTCAGTATAGTTATATAATTATTATCGTCTCTTTCTTGCTCTTACATCTAATGTTAGTTGCTCATTAAAGTTGTTAACATGTTGACTGCCATGGTGGTTCCATCAGTGACTGGTGCAAAAATATTAGAGATCGTGTTTCACTGATAAAACGTAATCAACTGTGTGTAATAAATTACATATATACTCGATAGGGAAAGAGAGCCAATGTGTATGAAACGAGTTAAAAAAAAAAAAAAAAAAAAAATATATATATATATATATATATTATACATCACGAATTGTGCTTATGTACCACATTTTTGATGATTCATATTTGAGTTAGGCATTGAAATAATTAATGTGAAAAATACGTGTTTCTTTCGAAAACTTCTTATCTGAGATCTGGAAAAAGATCAATGCACTAGTAACGTTTCCCAAACTTTTAACTTCACACTTCCTTTAGTGAAAGCAAACCTGCTATAACTTCATAGCTGCATCAGGTAGTCAACACAACTTGTTAAAGATTTTCCAAGCATGAAGACGTTTATTAAGCGATATGGTAGTGCTGCAAAGCCAAATGCAAGCGTGAAGCAACGGGCTCGCGGCCAACCGTGTATATACTTATTACGCTGCGACATTAGATGATTGCACACCAGATTTCTTGTTTGACCATAACGGTTGAACCGATGAGATTCTAGATAGGCTCAATCGATTCCTTGAGTTTACATTACTTAAAAAAACTGTCTTTACTTTTGCTCTACGTTTTCCAAAAGCTGAGATATTTTAGCTCAAAGTCCGATCGCTATGTTTCACGACTAAGGAATTAATCGTCTGAGAAAATATCCAGTTTAACGTTTTCGTCTTCAGAGGCGCTACGGATCAGCTTGGGGTTCGGAAACTCGGTATTAGTTGGTCTGTTCTTTTTAGCTGTACTGCTGAACTGGTGCAATAAGTTAGAGCGAGACAAAATATATTTTCTTACGCTAACTTATTACACCAGTTCAGCAGTGCAGCTAAAAAGAACAGACCAAGTAGTATTTATATTAGTGTTAATAAACATACAAAAATTAAAATTTTGGGAAAAGTTAAATAAAATTTCACACGCACACACAAAACATTTGGCGTGACAAAGGGAATCGCAATAATACTTTTAATACTTTACAAAAATCTTTGGAGCATATGTTGTACGAGTAGCATTAAAAAAATAGGCACGCCAAGTATTTTGTGTGTGCGTGTAAAATTTTACTCTGGCACGCCAAGTGTTTTCTGTGTGCGTGTGAAATTTTATTTAACTTTTCCCAAAATTTTTACTTTTGTATGTTTACTAAATAAGCTTTTAAAAACTATTTTTTCCTAATTCTGTGTAATTATCAGAAAATAAAGTCAGTAGATACCTAATGTAGTGTTCATACATACAAAGTAGTTATAACAATATTTATTATCGCGGGTTCTAGTCATTAGCTAAGCACCGTTATAAAATTACTGAACGGAGTATTAAGATCCACAAACATATTTAACTTTTCGGTTAATAGCAAAAAACGTAATCGGAAAACAAGAATCGACATTTATTGGCCAAAAAATAACCAAAAAAATATGAAATTAATTTCACTTGGCGTAAACCGTTTGATATCATTTCTTTTTATGAGAATTTTACCAATAATTTTTTTTGTAATATTTTTGTCAAGCTAAGCAAAGCGCGTGCACTTAGTTTCTTTTTTTACCTTTATTTTGAAAGGTAACTTTTTTACAGATATCTTATAACGCGTAGAAGTGATTATTTATTGTTTGCGACCAGTACAAAATTCGGAATAGATGTTGAATATTTAGTGGAGTTTGTACGTGCCAGCTGAGGTGAAAACGTCTGTTCGAATTGAGCAAAGAAAGATTAAGAAAAAGATGTGTCGAACACAACAGTGCAACATTGAGATATCAGCAGGATCCATCTTGTAATATGAGTCAAATTTTATTTATCAAATAATATTTCATAATAATTATAAACATATTTTACACAATTATGTTGCGCTTCAATATCAAACAACTTGAACGGAGAAATACCAAACGGATTTAACAAGAAGTTCAATTTGGGCCTTTAGGATAAGTTTTTAGATAGGATAAGTTTTTGTTAACCTCAGGTAGACTAAGTAGATTGTAATTTCTTGAAATTCGCAAATTACGGAAACAACAAGACTTCCATAGTTTAAAAAAAAATGCAACTAATAATGTAGATCTAAAGGATCGAATAGTACTAATAGTTTTCAGTAGCAGGCTAATCTTTGAAGCGGTAGAGAGATCATAGGTTTCTCCTAGTTATTAATCCTAGTCATTAGCTAGGCGCCGTTATAAAATTGTTGAACGAAGTATTAAGATCCACAAACATATTCAACTTTTTGGTTAATAGCAAAAAACGTAGTCGGGAAATAAGAATCGACATTTATTGGCCAAAAAATGACCAAAGACAATTCCTCAAACTTACATTTCCCGACCGAACGACGCACACTTGACTATTTCCCCAAATACTTTCTGTTTCTACCTGCACATAGCTCGTGATGTCGGATCTTTGAAAAACGATTTTTCATCATGGGAAAAAATATGAAAGTCCATTGGTCAGTAAAGTTTCTTTAGTTATTTTTAGTAGGTTTGGTCTTTAGATGTTTCTAGTTATTTCTAGCTGTTTCTAGGCGTCATGATTCAGTGATAAAAGTTTTCAAAAATCCGAAAAGGAACTTTTCTTTATGGCTGTGCGTCGGAACGCATTTTGCGCGTCAGAAGTACGGTTTAAGCGGATAACTGGCGCTCAATAACACGCCAAGCCACGTGGAACAAATTTGACGGGCGAGCAACTGTGAGAGCTCGTAAATCTGCGACGAGATTTAGCATTTCACTTTACAGCGTATCTCCGACTTATCGTCGCGCTGCATTGCTGCACTGCTGTGCTGTCCGTAGAAAAGGAAAAAAAATGATCGTTGTGATCGCGATTGATGATTCACACGGAGAAGAATGTCTCATTGAATTATCCTGACAATTAACAAATTAGAGATATTTTGCTTGAAGGAAATTGAATTTCTGATGTTTATGAGCCAAATTTGGTTGGATAAGAAAAGTACGTGCAGTTGAAAGGCAAAAAAATTAAGAAAAAAATTGGTGTAGAAAATAAGCAGTAGGCTAATAGATAACCGATAGACTACGTATTATAAATAAAAATTTAATTGTCAAAAATGTGCTTCATAGTAATTATAAAAGCATTTTATATTTATATTCCATTTTATTAAAATATCAAACGGTTTGAGTATAAAGTACATTCTAAGTAAAGAATTAGAAATTTTGTTACCGATCAAAAAAAATTTAGTTTGTTTATAGTGAGGTTAATTTAACCAAAATTTGTACTTTGCAGAAAAAGAAAACAAAAGAATAAATTCTCAGAAATCAATCCTAGAAACAACCTTGGAAAAGAAATCTCTCGGAAATGAAACAAAATTAAAAATAAAGGATAAGTTCTTTTCCCAGATAGCACAAAATCTTCAGAAAATATTCTAGGACACTCTTAGGATGTATGAATGTTCTTAGAACATCTTTAGAACATCTTTTGAAGATTTGTACTGTATGGGTTCTTAAATTGAAAATTTTTATGAGCTTTTTCTTTTCTTTTCTTTTTCTTGATGAGGAACGAACGACATAATATAGATCGACGCGGATATATGACGAAGATGGAGATCGCGATATCGTCCTCAGAGGAACGAGTTCAAGTTCAAAGTACAAGAAGGCTCTCTCTCTCTCTCTCTCTCTCTCTCTCTCTCTTTCTTGGTTGTCGGCGTAATAACGAAAAGTACAAACGATTCACATGTGCTCGTATTTCATTTCTCGTAAATGCAGCGTTTACATCGTTGCCCGCACAGGTATTCTGCATGGCTTGTGCGATACGAAAGTGAGGTAACTGCGGCGTATTCGCGATATCACGATTTCCATTTTCACGAGTGCGATTTGCATCGGTAAAACACAACGCCAAGGTTAAAGCTCGCTCTCCCGAACGCTCAGCGCCGATAGATTACGCGAGTGTCAATTAAATCGCTCCACTCAATTAGGTAACGGTGTTATTATCAAATTAATCGCTACGCGGCTTTTGTTTGCGCCCTCAATCGGAGATCTCGCGTTACTTAATGGCTCCCGTTTCATCCCTTATGATAAAGCCATTACGGATGCTCGGAGCGTTGTACTGTGTATGTATGTGTCTGTGTACGAGTGTGTTACGTGTCCATTTCCCCGCGCACGTTCCTGCCTCTCTGTATGCGTTTGCATAGGTGTACGTATGTATGTGTGTGTGTGTGCGGTCGTATATCAGAAAGCCAGCCGAGTTATAGAAGCGGGTCGATCCTATCTTTCTGCTTGGGGTGCGACGCATTGCAACAAGTGCACGACGATAGCTACATTGAGGATTCGGTCTGTTCGGGCTCAATTCCATTCATCGTCGAAACAGTTCCGACCAGATGCTTTAACGATCGGCACTCAGCCCAAAACACAAATTATCGAGTTAACTGCTGCGTGCCTGTTCCGTGAGTAGTAGCGCGAGGTCCTCCTCGTCCCGACGAAAGAGAAGGGAGGGAGGGGGAAGGAGGGAGGGAAGAGAGAGAGAGAGAGAGGAGAAGCACGTCGCAAAGTAATTTTAATTAGATTGCGCGCGGGCCAGTAATAACGACTATTATCCGACCGTAAGTTTCGCTTTCGTTCTCCGCCGCCGTTACCGTCTGTTTTTATTGCGAAGCGTGTTATAGATAGCGAAAAGTACTGTCGGAACTCACTCTCTCCCTCCACCCCCTTCCCCGTACTTCTCTCTCTCTCTCTTTCTCTCATGCGCGCGCGCTCTTTCTCTCTGCGCATGTATTTACGTGTAAACGTCCGCATGCACGTGACCCATATACCGTGTCCTTGACCGAACGCATTCTTTTTTTCGACGAATGTTACGTGAACGAAAACGGAGAGAGGGATGAGTGCGTCTGGGGAAAATAGAAGGACAAGTTACACGATGCCGACGACCGGACGAGAAACGATGATCCGCGCGATGGGTTTCAAACGGAGAACTTTCCTGAGCTGGTGTGCGCCCAATTTCGCTAAAACAAACACATATACATGTATGCGCGCATAGACACGCAGAAACGCGGACGCGCGCGACGAGCAAGCGCGTAGGTGCGCGCAGCGGAGTCGTGCATTTAACGCATTTAATGAAAATGATTTCCCATTGCGGAAGTTATCGGGACCGAGAGCGCGTTCCCACAAACGTGCCCTGCCATCCACGTGGTGGTACTGATGCCACCGGTGGTGGTGGTGTAGCGGTGGTGGAGGTAGCGGGTTAGTGGTGGTATATCCTATCGCCGGCGGGAAGTATGGGTTAGTCAGAGACACACTCTCTGTATACGTATACACATAAAGTAAACGCAACAAGTTTCCTTTTTATGCGGTGACCTACAGGTTATTCAAAAGGAAACTTAAACCGAGAGGGACAGTATTATTACTGCGAGAGGTCACGGGGATGGGAGAGAAACTACTTATCGGTCTTCTCCGTTCCTCTTTTCGAGCAGGAAAAGGCAATTTGGAAGTGAAAGAGAGAGAGAGAGAGAGAAAAGGGGAGGTAGTGTGTGTGTGAGAGAGAGAGAGAGAGAGAGAGGAGTGAAGGAGAGGAGAGGGATCGATTTTAATGCTCGGGAGAATTAAAGAGCGTTCTCATCGATCGTTCGGCCGAAACGAGCCCTTTCGCTAATCGGCCGACGCTCCCGTAAAATACTCGACTCGCCGAGTACCGATTTTTCTTTTTTCCCTTTTTCCCATTTATTTTGCCCTCTCCCGACCTTTTTTCTTTTTTTTGTCAAGTAGCGATCGTTTCACACGACGACAAAAATTTTCCGGACAAAGTATGATATTTAACGAAGTAACGTGGCGTCAAAGGGGGACGGTACGAGCTTGGAAAAAAGGTATTGCGCGCGCTGCTATTGGAAGTATCAAAGGCCGTCAAAAAATTACGCTCCACTTTTCCTTCTTTTTCGCCATTTTTTTCGATTTTTTTATTTTTCCCCTTTTTTTCGCCTCTTGCAACGATACGTATGTAGACACGTACGTGTATATCATCTGATATACGTACGCGTATATCGTCAGAATGCGAAGCTGTTCTGTGTCTATCAATTCCGTGTATCTTTCTTTGCTCGGGACTCTTCGGTTTCACAACACGTGAGTAGTAGGTAGAAAATCGTAACTAAGCTAACGGGCAATAAACCATGAACGTAAACATAATGGGTAAACTTATAAAAGTAAAAAAAAATAAATTTTCTAAAAAAATGAAAATAAACATAAGTAATAAAATAAAACTATAAAAACAAATTTAATTTCATAAAACATTAAGAGAATTTTATAATTCTATAACATATTAAACATTTTTACGATCAAAATATTGTTTTTTTTTAGAATTAAAATTAGTATCTTTGACTATTTATTATTTACTATCTTTGACTATAGCGTTAGATAAATTAAATTTTTAATTGATAATATGATATACATTTAACCATTCTTGCATGTTTGAATATCGTTAGTACGATTTTATCAATTTTAATTTACTAAAACTTTTCCCGAGCGATTGAAGTATCATTAAATGTAAATCGTTACTTTATGAATTATAAATATAATTTGCTTAGTAAAGATAGAAACTAGTTATATTTTAGCCGAAATTTTGGGCTCTCTTTAATACCGAAGTTGTCATATCTTGTTACACTCATGCCTATTCCAGACAAACAATTAAAAATTTTCAATAGCACTTGTGGAAAAAAGATTGCATCTTCTTCTAACAAAGACGTTAAACAAATCTCTATTGAACTCTCTTTGACTTTTTATACGATGCTGATTGACTGTCTTGTCGTGTGTTGTGGTTTATTTGTTCGCAAAGATCATGCGTTGACGATTGTTATTCATAGTTAAATGATTAGCGGAGGTCATGTGTCTTGATGGTTTGTGCAATATAAGGTTTATATTCAATAGTGACAGTTCAGTTATTTTATGCATCACGGGACAAGTTTGTTATCAAGTTGTTCCCGCAAGATAAAGGATCATTATTACATACAAGTCGTTATCTCTCTTTCTCAAGTTTATATAAAATAATACTAGAATGTAATAACTAAAATAACACAAGCGAAAATAACACAACTAGAATAACACAAGCGCGCACCATTTAGTTCGTGATATAGATATTAACTATAATACGTAATATTAATAACCATAAGATTAAAAAACACAAGAAAACTCTGATATTTCCTGTTATCGCTTCTTCTTTTTCTCTCGCTCTTTTGTTCTTTATTCTCTTCTTCTACAAAAAGAAAGATAGAATAGAGACATAGGGTAAAGTTGCAAAAAAAGAGGATAAAAGGAAATAAAAGATAGAGAGAAGGACAGGAAGCAGAAAACAAGTTGCGTAGAAAAAATGCTAAAAAATGACACAAAAAATAATAAAGTGATAATTAGTATTTTTATAATACAAAATTGCGACGTGATTCTCGGCTGTGCGTACACTCTCACGTCTAATTCACGTCCATTCTGTGTGCTTATTCTGTAAATATTTAACGCCAATATCGTTATCGTTAAATGTCGTTGCGCAGTTATTACGTGGTGTCTTACCTGCGCGTTGATGTATAATGCGTTAAAAAGTTACAGCCCTACTAAAAAATACACATTAAAATTACAAGTGAGAACTCCATTCAAAATATAAATGAGAACTTAGAATGAATGATGGAACTTAAAGTGAGGTTTCCACAAAATTGTCCATGTAAATCAGTGCCCGGAATTATTTCCACATTTCGGGCAGATTTCAGAGGCAACGCTTACTATTCCCCCCGCAGCCGCTCCTGCTTGACGGCTAGGCTGCCGATCGCGCGTAAGATGTAACGGTCTCAGGATCATATCATCGATCTGTTAAATTATTATCAAAATATTTTTCTTCCCCAATAATTTCTATTTTTATAAATAAATACATTTTTATTTGTAACTATATATCCATTGAGCGTTAAAGTTCTCATGTGAGGTTACAGAAATTTAAACATTGATATCTTAAAAAAAGTGTATTTGTTAATAATGAAAGTGCTCTGCTTCGATATTATCTTGCAATTGGAATTATCTGGAGAATGAATAGCAAACTAATATTTTATGATATAAAATTTTGTGTTTTCCTGCTGAGTTAACATATATTTCATCATTATAGTGGAATAGGCCAATCGGGGAAACTACTTAAAAAAACGCATCAACAATAGTATCTCATGGGTGATGTGGAAATCTATTGTTAAAATTTTTATATTTATACTTTTTTTTATTGTTACTATTTGTTATTGTTATCGTATTATTATGAACCTATACATACATACATACATACATACATACATACATACATA
>NW_022639507.1:1215010-1221556 GCF_010583005.1 Odontomachus brunneus | reverse complement strand
TATGTATGTATGTATGTATGTATGTATGTATGTATGTATAGGTTCATAATAATATGATGACAATAACAAACAGTAACAATAACAAAAAGTATAAATATAAAAATTTTAACAATAGATTTCCACATCACCCATGAGGTACTATTGTTGATGCGTTTTTTTAAGTAGTTTCCCCGATTGGCCTATTATGGGAAAGTTGAAGTAAAGTAAAAATGTTTGTCTTTAAGGAAAGCCTTTGACGCTTTCCACGTGATCACCGAAGAAACCGGAAATTTCAAACATTTATTCTTACTAGGTAGTTTGAGGCACGGTTAGGCCGTCGGTTTGAGGCACGGTTAGGCCGTCGGTTTGAGGCACGGTTAGGCCGTCGGTTTGAGGCACGGTGGGGCCGTCGGTTTGAGGCACGGTTAGGCACGAATACTGCGCACACCCTGTGTGCACACTACTAGACAATAGCCGTTGGAGTGAGCGAAATACAAGAGTGAGATAAAAAGAGAGGAAGAGTACTCGAGTTTTCCGAACGCAGTTCAAATATTCCTATGATGGAACCTCCCGGACAATTTTTGGTGAAAATTGATCTTATGGCAGATTTTTCAGAACATTTATCTAGATGCAAGGACCAACGGCTTCAAAATATTTTTACTAATGGTTTAAAGAATAGCTAAGTTATTCATTTCAGTTATTCTGTTCTTATTTCAGCTAGCTCTGTTATTATTAGATGAAAAATAATCTATCGATAGTTGGAGATTTTGTAAATGTATGTGAATTTGAACCATTAGCGGCTAAGAACGAGCATTAACTTGGTCATAGTAGTATTGTTTCGTTTGATCTTTGTTATGTCAGAAATTAGTTTCTTATATGCTCGTATGCAGTCGTTTCTTATATGCTTCGTACCTCTACATTCTTCCAAGCTTTTTTGAGTGAGGATTGGTGGAGAAAGGAATAATGAAGAATCTCTTCATAGTTAGTATACAACAATAAAGGACACATTTCATCTATCATTTCGCGATACTATGCCATGAATGTCATGTGCATTTCGTGTATGCATACTTATATATTTTATATATAAAGTGATTTTATATATTTTTTATATAGAGTGATTCAAGACAACTTTTGACCTTGAAATGTCATATTCTTGAATAAATTCTAAGACGATCATTCTTATTGCAAAAATATTATCCAAAGTTCCATCCTATTCCAAAAATATTATCTCAATTTTTGAGTTAATAAAAATAAATAGCTTGCCCATTACGGGTCAGGTACAGGAAGTAGGTAGGGGCGATGCAACTCACCGTTAGACGTAGGCGCTGATGTGAGACGCCTGCTGCGATCAGCTGATCGATACATGTGATAGCACTCATATATTATTTTTATAACTTTCATTAATGGTAGTACACCACAGTAAATAAAGTGTTTTAAATTAATATAAACACGACGGTTCTCTTAATTGTAAATATTTAAGGTTTTTAAAAGTGCGATTAACACTTCGTCTTCGTTCATATTTCTAAAGTTTATTTTTTAGTTAGGTAAAATTCGCGTAAAATCAAATATTTTGTTTTAAAATATTATAATTGTACGTTGCTTTGGAATAACGTATATATATTTTTTTTCTAATTATTAATATACAGGGTATCCCAGATTCCACTCTGCAATTTTTATAGGAACGTAGAACGGATGAACATAAAAGTTTCATATTGTTTTACGATATTCGCAATAATAGTCGAGATATTAATTAAAGAAGATTGGTGAATGATCACGTGCAATATAATAGATAAATAGCAGCGATGTATGCTGTTGTATATTAGGTCAAATTGAATAAAAAAATTTTTTATAATTGTGCAAATAACTATATAAATTTTTATTTACAAAGTTATTATTGAAAAAAATCGTTACATAATTGTGCGCTACAAATCTTCTTTAATTAATATTTAAAAATCGGACTTTTATGTTCACTTCAATCTACGTTCTACGATCCCACACAAATTGCAGAGGAAAGTCTGGAACTCTGCATAGGATATCCTAAAGAGCTCGCGTTTTTAACTATGCCGAGAGATTCTTTGAGCAATTTTTAAAGTCAATTTTTCCTTCATAAATAATAATGTGTCACGTCGAAATAATAATATAATATAATAATAATATAATAATATAATAACTTTAAAAATGCAAAATGAGATATATAATATACAGATTATTACAGATATAACGTGTAAATGTGCTTGATTGCAGGTAGAATTCATCAAATTGAAAAAAATTGTCGTTTGTAAAAACCATTTACAAACATAAACATTCAAAAACATTTTACGAACAACCACAATAATTATTGAAATATTAAAAATATGTTATTAAGATGTAAATAATATTAAAAAAATCCTATATAAGATATTAATAAAATATTATTAAGAAATTAATATAATATTAACATTAATTAATATTATTTATACATTAATCACGTTTTTTTGCACCATTTGTGGTTCGCGATTCGAAGCGACAAAACCGAATAAAACGAGAGGAAACGAAGGTGTTTAAATAAGTCTCGCTGTACATTATTAATCGATTGTAGACGATCGGCCAGAGATAATGTCACCGCATTGACATTGACGTCATTATTACACATCAAGAATGTATAAGTAGGTATTCACAAAAGGAGTTATAAAAAGGGTTCACAAAAGAAGAGACGGAATCCATAAGTTCCGGAATCCGCCTTTCCATTTAATAACGCTACATACACACACACATCAGATAAAAATTACTATTTATATGCTGTGTCACTTGCTTTTATACATATATTTCACAAAGACATTCCTCGCCCATCATCATAAATCTAGTTTTCTGATACCTGACGGCCCAAATTTTTGGAAAAACTTGGTTATTTTTCGTAGAATCTCCAAACGAGCCTTTATCGTTTCTGAAATATCGCCTATTAAACAAAGATTTATCGACAATTTTAGATTCCTAATAATGTATTAGAGGATATCTCTAATATTAAATTCTGAATTATCAGCTATCAAAAGGCCACCACGTTCGTGAACCGACGCAAAAAATCGCATTTACGTGGTGTTCACTCGAACATTCCAATATCATGTTAATGATGGAAACTCTACAATTTTTTTAATTACATTTATGAGCCAAATAAACTGCATTGAATTAATCATCAAGTTTACATCATGTAAATTTAATAATGTAATTAATCATCACGTGTTTAATAATGTAAATTTTTTGCATTGATGCAGCGACAAATTTACTAAAAGTTTCACTCAGATTTTTGTATCACATTGCATCACTTTTTACATAGCATATTGTTTCGACTGAGTTTTAATGTTTCTTTTTGTATTTTTATTGCGTCACTGTATGTGTGACGGTAAATATTTGTGCCGTACTTATATGATATGCAACCTTTACAAATCGACTAGTAAAGTTGCAGCTAAAACGTACATCTGTTCCACCACACGAGTGTCCACGTAAAATTTGTCACCATTGACCGTCTGACATCGTAATGATTATGAGATTCTGTTTGGATAACGTTCTCAATGAACCAAGAGTGCGAAATTATCCAGCGGCAATATGTAATCGGTAATCGGGCGAGTCTAACGTCGAGACGCACCAGAGAGCGAGGAGAACTCCGGAATTTCAGGCACAATCGCGCACTAACGCGCCTTTATCCATTCCCGGACGTCTGTGTGACTCCTCTCTCGCGTCGCTTTAATAAATAGCTTTCGCGGACGGCATAATGGTAATGGTCATGGTGTGTAATCGCCGCGATTTTCTCGTCTGTGGTCGCGCGGTAGTCGCTCGTAGGTACGACGCGACGTCCACCAACGGCGACGGCGGCAGGAGAGGAGAGAAGAGGCAAAGCGAGGAGCGAGAACGGGGGGGAACGGAACACCGCGGTAACGGAATCGAATTAAAAGTTGCTGACTCCCCGGCACGACAAACGTTTCCAGTTCTCGTTGTAACGGCTTAGCGTTATGTTACAACGAGACGCTACGAGGCACTGATGTGTGCGTGCGACAAGGAGAGTGCGAGAGAGAGAGAGAGAAAGAAAGAGAGAGAGAGGGAGAGAGAATTTAACGTGATCGCGTAATCGGTTGCGGATGAGACTTTGCAGTGAGAAACGGAGAGAGGGAGATAGAGAAGGAGGGGAAGGGATGGAAGGGTGGAAAGTGAAGGCGGTGGACGTCGGGAAACGTTTGCGCGCCGTAATTTAATGGGAAAGTCGTCTCGCGCGAAGTCACCGTGCTCCGATGACGTCCCTCTGATGCCGATCGGCGAGTGCGTCACATTTTTTGTCGGACGCGATAAATCCACTCGTGACGCGCGCCTCACGCTGCTCCACTGTACTTACGAACGTCGATCCATCTGTCTGTCCGTCCGTCCGTTCGTCCGTTTGTCCGTTCATCCATCCATCCCGAACTCGGTTCGGTCGCGGGCACGACTCGACGCGACGGCGACTTCCTCGGTTTATCTCGGTGCTCTCGCGCTTCGTCGCTCGTTGGCTGACCTCTTTCGGATTCGCAACGGGCGGCCTTAAAAGCGAGCTCGTAATCTCGGACGACTTACGAGGCCCGGCTGCGAGGCGGCGGCGGCGGCAGCGACGGCAGTGGCGGCGACAGAGGGACGGGTGGCAGGAGGGAGCAGCGGGGACAAACGAGCGAGGCGCGCAGGAGGACAGATAGGGAGAGAGAAACGGAAAGAGAAAACCGCGGCAGCGACGACGACGACGACGACGAGAGATAGTCCGCCTCGTCTACTACTGTACTACCGCTTTCGTCTGTCGTCGCATTCCTCTCGCGATTCCCTCGTCGTCCTCGTCGTCGTCGTCGTCCCTCGACTTCTCTCGCTCCGAAAGCACGTCGCACGCTCGTCCCGTCCCGCTCGTCGCGTCGCGTCGCGTCGCGGTGGAATCGCGCCGCGAAGCGATATGACATAGCGAGCGAGCGAGCGAGCGCGCTCGGCGAATCGATAGCCGGCGGATATCTCGTATACCGCGTGGCCTATATAAATGCAACCGAGAGAGGACACAGAGAGAAGAAGTTGTACATCGTGAGAAGGGATCTCAACCCGAGATCCAACCTGCCGGTATGTGCTCGCGCACGCACGCCCGCATGCACGCAGGCACGCACGCACGCACGCACGCACGTACGCACGCACGCGAGCACGCATGTACTCACGCACGCAAGTAAGCACGCACATATGTAGTGCGTCGTTCACGCGGGAAATTTGAGCGCTCTTCCGTCCCGACGCGCGCGCTCGTCATTACGGGGACATATGGGGAGTAGGAGCCGCGCGCGTTGAGAGAGAGCGCACGCATGTGCGAATGTGTGTACATAAAGCGCGCGTATCTGCGTAAACGGAGGGACTTTACGCGCCGCGGCACTCCTCTCTCTCCCTCTCACTCGCACATTCCTCCTTCTCCCTCTTTCACGTTAACTCTCCTTCTCTGTCCCTCTCCTTATGCTGCTATAAATTATCGGGTTACCCGCAGCGGGCACTTGTTCGAGAGAAAGAATATCAGAAGGGGTGTTAAAGTGTGTTTTACATACGATCGCTTTTCCCGCGACATCGACAACGACAACGACGACGTCGACGTCAACGACGACGTAGACGACAATGGCGATGGCGACGACTTAGAGGAGAGGATCGGTGGAATCTTATAAAACCAAGTTCGCGACGCGGGCGTGTCGATGTCTCCGGCGGTTAATTCGATTATGATTCTCATCCGCTAATTGTCCCATGATAGTTATTAATCGACGGACATCGGTTCACATCAGCATATGCGCTGCGCCTGCGCGCACTAATTAACGATTCGTTCAAAGGTGATCGCTTCGATGCGAGAATTTGCAGCCGATTCGCCATTCACGATAATTAATCGTGATTGATGCGCTAATGCGCGCACTGAGAGCGGCCTTCGTCGTCAGCGACGAGTATAGCCCCGGCGTATATTTATTCGCACCGCGCGATAATCCCCGACGACAGCGACGGCGACTACGGACGACGACCACGACGACGTTATTTCGCGACGGGCGAGAACCCGTCCTCCGCCCGTCCGCTCGTCCATGCGTCCGTCCGTTCTCGACGACTCAAGTATCCCCACGTAAACGAAAGTTCGTCGCGGGATGCCGCAATTATCGCAGCCGGGCGACGCCGGCGGGCCGAATTCCAACGTTCGCGCACCCGCGATATCTCGTCGATATCTCCTCGCCGTTGATCAGAGAGAGAGAGAGAGAGAGAGAGAAAGAAAGAGAGAGAGAAAGAGAGAGAGAAAGAGAGAGAGAGAGAGAAAGAGAGGGGGGGACGGGAAAACATCGGCGACAAAGTCGCTCTTTGTTCGCGTGGAGCGGGAACAGCTCCGTAGAGCCGCTCGCGCTCCTAATTGACGGCTCTCGCGATTTTTACCTCGCTCGTTCACCGTTCAGGCCAGAAGCCCGCAGAGCCTCTCCCCGCATCCTTTTCTCCTTTATCTTTTTCTTTCTCCTCGGTCCTCTCACGTCCTACCTCCCGTCGCGGCGTCTCCGTTCCCCTCTACTCCTTCTTTCCTTCCCCCCCCCCCCC
>NW_022639507.1:1207980-1214866 GCF_010583005.1 Odontomachus brunneus | reverse complement strand
CCCCTCTTCGTCCTCGTCGCCCTCCAGCCTGTGTGCTCCCTCGGCGAAGGAGAGATCTCTCGAAGGCCGCGCGAGGCGCATGTAAAAGAGAGGAAAAAAACTCCAGGCCCGCGGGGGGAACGAAGGGTGGCGGAGGAGGTTGCGAGGGGGCCGCGAGACGCCCAAAGCCGCATTAACGCCGGCGCGGCATGGCGTGGCGCGGCGCGGTGTGGCGTGGCGCGGCGTGGCGCAGCGTGTTCGCGATCGGCCAATAACGCCGGGTGCCTCCACGGACCCACGGTTAGCGCTCGCTTCTGGAACGACAGGATGCCATTCGTCTTGGGAAGGCTGCGCGCGAAATTTCTGCCCGAATCCGCCGGTCACTCGGCCGACGATAATCGATGCGTGCCACGAACGGAGGTGGATGTGTTTCGTATACTCTCGGCAACGTTGACGTGGTGCGTAGTACCCGCAGACCTGGAAAAATATAAAAGGAAGAAAATGTAAAATTTAGAAGTACACGGAGAAAAAAATACTTAAAAATTTATTTATAGGACAAAAATTTATTTTACAGAAACAAATTTTATTTCTCAGAAATATATTTTATATCATGAAAATAAATTTTGTATCATACAAATAAATTTCCAAGTCTCTTTTCCTTAGTGTACCTAAGTTTGAACTTTTTTCTAACTCTCAATACGTCTTTATCTATATTGTTACGATCCTTTTGCTATTCTTCTGTAACAAAAAAGAATACTTATACCTCGAAGATGTAGGTATCCGCCCTCGATATATAAATCTGTTTGCCAGCTCTTTCGACAGGAAGACAAAAAATGACTTAACGGTTGGACGGTTGTGGACTTCGCGAAGGAACTTCGAACCATTAATGCTAACAGCGAGCATTAAGGAACAAAGCGGATCATATTATAACATTTATCAATAATTTGCGAATTTTGGACTTCTATCGGGCTTATGCTATATTGGAGGTCCTAGAAACGTTTTATTATTTAGTGTTCCGGAATTTAATCGTAGTCGCGTTTTTTTTTGTTCCGCGTTTTTGCAATCGAAACTTTCTTGTAGGATCTCTTTATCGCTAATATGCAACAATAAGAGACACATTTCATCTGCCATAATGTTATATGCATTTCATATATTTTTGTGCATACACACAAATATTTAAACTTTTAATATAACAATGTTTAACATTTTGAATATACATGTATATATTTAATATATGTACATACATTCTCTTTATGCTAAAAGCTTAAATATTTGTATCTAAGCACCAATACAGTAAGAATGTCCAGCATTAGATTAATGTGCAGACATTGGTATTTTGGAAATCTTTAGAATCTTATCATGACATGACATAAGCATTTCATCAAGTTACACGAAGATAGGTCAAATTATCGTGACAAAACTAAATGCGTTTTGGGAAACTTTCTTAAGGAGGGAATTTGATTCATAAAAATTACTTTTTTTTCAACGTGTTTATTTATATCATTGTCATGTTAATTCAATCAATTCTTTTTTTCGCGTTTAGATGCAAAAAACGTATTATGTCGAAAAGCGTGGTACGGCGGAGATAGAAGAATACGCTTGTTGTAACGTTATGATTAAATTCCGGAATACTAAATAATAAAGTTGCTAGGACCTCCAATATAGTATAGGCCCGATAGGAGTTCAAAAAGTCGCGAATTATTGTTAAGTGTTATAATATGATCCACTTTGTTCCTTGATGCTCGCTGTTAGCATTAATGGTTCGAAATTCCTTCGCGAAGTCCACAACTGCCCAACCGTTAAATCATTTTCTTGTTTAATGGAAGAGCTGGCAAACAGATTTATACATCGAGGACGGATACCAACACCTTCGAGGTATCCTTTTTTGTTACAGCCTAAAGGATCATAACAATACGGATAATGTTTGTGCGCAGATAAACAAGTGTACGTAAATTTGACAGCAATCTTACTAGTCGATTTATAAAGATTGAATACTTTATGAGTAATTAATATGGTATTTATATTTGTCACATGTGGAATGATAAGATAGAAATATGAAAAAGATGATCAAAATTTGCTCAAAACAATATGTCATACGAGGTGTAGTATGAAAATCTGAGTGAAATTATTAATAAATTTATTGCTGCATCAATGTAACAAAGAATTTACACTATTGTATGATGTTAATTTTTTTTTCGATATATTAATGCAGCATTGAATTTATTAAAATTTTACATTGTATTTTTTATGACATTGTTTTGTGTGTAAATCTCATAATTTTTTTCGCGCTTCTTTCGTACTTCTTCCTGCTTCGTCATTCCATGTAATAAATTTGAATGCCATATGAACATTTATGAGGAATACAACTTTTACAAATGGACTAGTAAAGTTGCTACCAAATTTACGTACATCCGTCTATTTACGGGTATCTCCATGTAGTATTATTTTTGTTGCTTAATAAAGATGTGTTATCCTTATAGCCTCTGCCAAAGGTAACTGAAAATTAGACATATGCCAATATTTCTTTATTTTCCGTATAAAAACGTACTTATATACAATAATAGTAAAAACGTACAATACTTATATACAATAATAATAAAAACAATAAATATATTTTTACTTTAACATCATATTTTTATAGTTTGTTTATTTTACATTGTTTCTGTTCTTTTTTTAATTTTTGTCTCTCTAAACTACGATGAAATTTTGCATATATTATTTTAAATATTTAAAGTACATTTATACAGAAATAGGGAAACTTTGGTCATTACTTTTTAATTATTTTTTCCTTTACTAGATATTATAACATTATATACTTCCATAACAATATGGTTTAAAAAACTCCCAAGTAGTAGGATCGCGTTAAATTATGTATTAACAACATCCTATTCTGTACATTCGCGTTAGAAACGTTATTTGAGGTATTTATGTTTGCTGAACTTACATTTCAAAATGAGATAACTTTTGATTCACAGATTCTGAATTAACGTCAAATTGTTGGTAATCACTTTTAAATGCAATATAAATCAATTTGAAATTTTTTCAAAATTTTTCATTATTTTCGAGATATGTATATGTAGGCAATAATCCTTAAACGTTCAAATGAGTACTACATACAGAAAAGTATATATTGCATTTAAATAAATGTTATTTATTTAAAATATTTCATTTATTAGTTTATCTATACTTTTTTTTTAAACGTGACAACATTTTGTTAATTGATAAATTATTATAAACTTATTGTCGAACAGATACTTGTCTATTTAGGTAAATGTCTAACTTTCTAAATCGGATCATTTTCGAAGAAATTTTGTAAAATTCTTCACTGTATATCATACTTCGCGCGCGCGTTCCTTGCCGCGCAAATAATTATTCATAACGTTATTCTGCATATGTGTGTGTGTGTGTGTGTGTGTGTGTGTGTGTGTGTGTGTGTGTGTGTGTGTGTGTGTGTGTGTGTGTGTGTGTGTGTGTGTGTGTGTGTGTGTGTGTGTGTGTGTGTGTGTGTGTGTGTGTGTGTGTGTGTGTGTGTGTGTGTGTGTGTGTGTGTGTGTGTGTGTGTGTGTGTGTGTGTGTGTGTGTGTGTGTGAGGGGAGCTTAATAAAATTGCTAAAATTGTTATTGGCTTAATAAGATTTGCCGTAACGATTAAAAGTCTCAGCACTTTGATATTAATCATTAATGGTCCGGCAATTCTGAGATTCTATAGTAATGAAACGGCTACATTCGTACAGTAAATCATTATCGACTGACCGACGAAATTCACGGTATAAACGCCGACCCGGGCCGCATAGGAAGTTCTCTTGCGACGTTTTCGCAAAAGGTCATTGCGCGATTTTCGTACGTCCCCGATTGGTCGCGCGTCACATACGCGAGAGAGATATCAGTCGGGCGCGTTATCGTCGCGGTTATACGTCCGCGAGAATGATTACGTGTAATGTAATATTATACCCGGCGTTCGTTCGCCGAAGCGAAAGAGAGAGTTACGTCATCCCACCCTTCTGTAGCGGCGACGAGTGTTCGTGGTAGTAATAGCGGTAGTAGTCGTAGCAGAAGTAGTAGTGTGTAGTCGTCCTATGGTGCAGTAACGACGGGCACGGACCCCGCAGCAATGAGCGCGCGGCCCTTCAAAGGTTCAGGTCGAGCAAAAAAGCTGTTCGTAGATATCCGTGACGTCCAATCTCCCGATTTTGCAGCGGAGCGATTTTGTGTACGGTTCGGTGGAGCCTCACCTCTGCCCTTTCAAGGATCCACCGTGAAAGCCAACGGTGACGACGACCAACAGCGGCGACCGTCACGGACCCTCGCACGTACCTTACTTATACGCGCAAGTACGTACCAATGTATGTACGTAAGAGTTGACCGATGCGCGCGGCACACGTGCGCGCCAGAGCACATGGATAAGACGACGTGTGAGCGAGAAAAAGATAAATAAATACAAATATTTATTAAATATTTTAGGCTTAATTCTTTGAGAGCATGAGTTTTACATGTATATAAAAAAATTATCTCTTATGGTAGATAGATATTTTCTTAGTGGTAAATAAAAGAGTTACTCGTGTCCGATATATTTTTTCGTCAGTTAATTCAACAAATTGTTTAACAAATTGCGGAAAAATTCTGAAAAAATTTAGGTAGTTTCTTTTAGGTCTCAACTAATATATTATGAAGTTATTAAAAACAACAAAGTTGTATATGATTTTGTAAATTTTTTCATAAACAAGAATTTACGAAAAAGCTACCTCATTTAAAAAGTCACAACTTCTGTCATGTTTCTTAAAAAAAAATTGAGATTTTATATTTACGGTCGTAACACACAATTAATAAAAAAAAATAGTTTGTTATAGTATCTTGAAAAAATCGGGTTATTTTGTTATGTGAAAATAGTATTTTTATGTGAGAACTAAATAACATAAAAAACATTTTTATGCATTATACAAAAATTTTGTTCAATGATTTTATTACAAAAATATAAACACAAAATATAAACATACGCATAATATAAACAATATGCAAAATATACATAGCAAAATAAACATTAGCAAAAACTTTATTAACTATTATCATATTTGTTCAATTTAACGGTTTCGTCAAAGTTAAAAAGAAAAACATTAATAAAATATATATCAAAGTAAATTGAAAAATTTTTGAAATGTATTTTGAAATATACAAAATATCCTATAGAATGAACAATTTTTGTGAGAACGTAGAACGGGTTGAAATGAACATAAAAGTTCTATACCGTTTCGCGATATTCGCAATAATAGTTGAAATATTAAAGAAGATTGGTAAATGATTACGTGAGATATAGTAGATGTGGTGGCGATGTGTGCTGTGCTTGTACATTAGGTTAAGCTGAACAAAAAAGCCCGTTATTATTTTGCAAATAATTACGTAAATTTTGAGTTATTAATGAAAAAAATATTATATGATTGTGCGTGATAATGCAATAAATCTTCTTTAATTAATATCTAAAAATTTATGTGGTTATTTGCAAAATGGTAGGGGACTTTTTTGTTTAGTTTGACCTAATATATAAGTATACAACAGTAGACGGCGTCACTACAGCTCATTTACTATATCCCACGTGATCATTCATAAATCTCCTTTAATTAATATTTCGAGATTTATCATGAATATTGCAAAACAGTATGGGATATTTATGTTCATCTCAATTTACTCTACGTTCTCACAAAAATTGCGGAGAAGTGTCTAAGAAAAAAAAATAATTTTCACTTATTTAAAAAGTATATGCTAAATTAATGAACAAAGACAGGTCACTCGTGTCGATTTGTTTCGGCTGTTATTCAAACAATAACTGACAAAAATTTTGTTGTTATTCAACTCTTCCTGCTATGTTAATATTCTTTTTAGAATTCATTAGTAGCCTTAGAAAAATTTCGTGGTAAGGAGAAATGTAAAGTTATTAAAAGTGGGGGTCTATCCCTCCGCTGAACACGAATGACTCTATTCATTTTAAGAGTTAAGCTGTGTGAACATATTAAAAAACAAAAATACAAAGTAAATATAAGTGAAGCAAAAAATGGAAATTAAAAATTAATACTAATATGTGGAAAGAAAATTAAAATAAGATGACTAGATAATATATTTAGTGTTAGAAAAGAAAAGAACAATAAAATATATAAGAAACATGTAAAAAGAAATATTAAAAATAAATACAAATAAATACAAAAAATACAAGAAATTTCTACACAAATTTCAAATAGACAGTTTTCGACATTGATGTCAAGGTGATGTTGTTTTCTTGTTTCACTTCAAATATGATACTGCAATGTAGATGACGGTCTCTTTCTTTTTCTCTCTCTCTCTTTTTTCTCTGCACCTTCTTGAAACCTCACTTTCTCATGCGATCTGTTCTCCCGTGACCGCTGTCGTTCTTTCTGCCGTTTTGTCATTTGGACAAGTGGCTGAAAAACGGAGCCACTGGAAAAGCGCAAAGTTATTCTTTTACCTGTGTTCTTCTATGTATCTTGCCGTTTTCCTGTCCTTTTTTTCCACCCTTTTCGTCCCGTTGAGAAGCAGGTCGATGCGTCCTCACGAGACCTATCCGCAAAGTGTGTGTATTCGCACCGCGCTTGATTTATTCCCGACCCTGTCGTCCGTGCGTACGTTCGTGCGTGTGTGAGTGAGTGCGTGTATACGTGCGTGCGTATGTGCGTGCGTGCGTATGTTCTTCCTTCTCCTCTTCCACCTCTTTCCTTCCTTCCGTTTCTTCCCTCTCGACGCGCGCGCGTTCGGTTTATACTCCGGCTCTGGGACCGGGTATTCCATTCCATTACGGCAGAAAGAGTTTATGAATGAAGAGAGAATCTCCAACCGAGACAGAAATAGATATATATATATATATATATATATATATATATATATATATATATATATATATATA